>NW_006799941.1:3600129-3622586 GCF_000485575.1 Poecilia formosa
ATAAAGTACTCGGGGACCATTTCTTTATTAATGTGGATGTGTAATAATAGAGTATGAAGCGTCTATTCTATGCGCCTTATAATGCGGTGCGCCTAATGTATGAAAAAAGTCCTAAAATAGGCCATTCATTGAAGGTGCGCCTTATAATCCGGTGCGCCTTATAGTGCGGAAAATACGGTAGTTCAGAGCCACAAAAGCAACATGTCCTTTTCAAGTAAATTAAGATCTACTCTTAAACAGTTTAGATTTTTCAATTAAAAACAATTTTATTTTTGTCTTTAGGTTCAACAGATGTTTGATTCTTCAATCAGCTTTTAATGAAAAGTATGTAAAAAAGCTAAATTAGTTTGCAACCTATTGAAAAAATGGCTTTGTAAAAATATATGTATTAAACTCTTAGTGTCATTTGTGTAAATATTAGACATATATTGCATGAAGCATGTAGCAAAATCTGCTAAATCTACTATTTATTACACTTTAAAACATTGCTCAATGCAGCTTGTTGTCAGAGCATCAAGTTGCAAACCTCCATAATTTATTTATTACCTTTATCAAATATAATAATTAAATCCTAAACAGATCAGCCTTTTTTCAGTTTTCTTTTAGGTCTGACCTGCTAGTTTTCAGATCCTTTTTAAAAATATAACTGTGGATTCATGGTTGTGATTTAGGCCAGTATTGATTCCTGATAATATTGCTGCTATGTCTGATACCTAATATTTACCAATATTTTCTAGAAAATGTAATCTTTTTTTCTCATGGAACCTGATGAGTAATGATCGGAGCTGATTATAGGAAAACTGTCTGATGTATACGTAGTTGTGATTTTGTTTCAGATATTCAAAGCCATATTTTTAATCTGCAGTTTGACGTTTTGATGTATCTTTAAGAACCTTCCACATTTTTACATTTTTGTAGTGATGTTCTTATGTTTTCATTTGAGTCTGTCTCCATGTTTGACTTGGTGTTTCTTGTAAACTTTGATTGCTGCGCCGCTGTGCTGCGTTTGCGTCACTCAGAGCTACCTCTTTCCAAAGTTGTCTGGACAATCATCATGTTAGAGGTCAGGGATGTTCTGTAATAACCCACTTAATGGAATCATGCTACAATTCTACACGCTGCAGCATGCAATAGCGGAGCAAGTTTGGCAACACCAGAGTTTGCACAAAGCATTTTTATTCTGTGTGGTTTCATTTGAGTGAGATGGGGGTGGAGGAGACACAAAAATATTGCAAAAAAAGCAAAGGAGACAAAGACTGATAGCTTTTTGAGTGACTTTGATCAAATAGGCCTCATGCGAGTGCCTCAGGGCTTTTGTGGTGGTGTGACCTGCCATTCAGCGTTGCATTAAGGGAATTTTCCCCACAGCTTTTCACATCTACAGTGATCGACTCCCAATTTAAAAGGGGAATGCTCGAATTTCAAATGTCGCATTCAAGTCAGCGTTGTAACCTTGAGTGCAACTGGAAAATAATGCACAAGGCTTTTTTCCCTCTCTAGAATTTCTCTTGGTTTATTTTTATTGCAAGGTTGGTCTTAAATAAAAAAAAAAAAAGGAAATGTGTTTGAAAAAGGAATCTGGATGCAGTGCCTTAGCGAAATTGAGTTCAGAGCATTTGTGGTAGAAATTTTGGTCTTTAACCCCGTTGCCTCTGTTGAAAAGGGAACATCCTTGGTGCAGCATTCATAAACTTCTTAGAAGCCATGAGGGAACTATGGGGCTTTTTTGTTAGCTCAGCCTATTGTTGGAGCTCAGTAAGTTGCAGTATCCTTGAATTACCCAGAACAAAATTACTTGGCTGATGAAATTCGATCGTTTTGCTTGCATGATGTTGAAGACTTCTGCACAATGAGGCAGAGCAGATCCACTTCTGCTGTGTTCAGGTTATGTGGTTAATCTGTATCAGTTGCTGGTTAATATGGAGACGGTGAGGTCCTGTAAGAACATTGGGAATTGGTCATGTTAATGTTAAAATAAATATTGTCACCTCCTGAATCTTTCTGTATCAAATAGCAGCCACAAACGGTGTGTAATATTGGTGTTTTATGTAACACTGGAAGTACGGGAAGGTTTCCCTTTTTCTTTTTTCCTGGTAAAATCTGATTGGTTGATACTCGTGTGAAGCCGATTTTATCCAATGATCTTATCTACCTCAGCAAAGGTCTAAAATCCAACCACTCATCTATTTCTCTCTGGCCAGAGAGGTTTTACTGAAAGACTGGCCCACCAGGTCATGTCCACATGCTTGCAGTTAACAATAGACACACCACTGTTACCAACTCTGTGACTTTATTGCCTCATTTAACAACATTTCAGATGAAAAAAATTGGTATTGGTCAAAATCAGAATTGACAGGTCAGGCTTTTTAAAGATTGTAATTGCCGATCAGCCAGAAAACCTCCACCTTCCATCAGAAAATCCACCCGAATCATACGGTTTCTACAAGGTACCGACTCAAATGGAGCTGAATACGAAACAGTACAGACTTCTTTGTCTAAAACAAACACTAAACTCATGCATCATTTTTGTCCTGCATCAAAACTATGCATTACCTCAAATTTTAAAATCACAATGAAATACACTAACGTTTATGGCTGCAATGTGACAAAATCTTAGAAAGTTCAAGGGGAGTTTGGACGCTTGGATGATGCTGTATTTGCTTCGGAGGTTTAGTCAGAAGCTCCTACTGTAGCTACGCTTTTTACCTTCTGCATGGAGACAGCTGATGCAAACCTTCCATATCTTCGCTGTTTTTTTTTAATGAAAACAAAACCGACTGAGCATTTACCAGTTGTATCTATGATGTTCCACATTTCTCCTGCCACTACTTTGACAACTTCTAAAGTTCCCATGTAATCCCTTATCAGACTAATTTCTTTCTTGCATGTATTGCGTTCACTAAATGAGTCCTGCTATGAAAAATGAGTTTAATTTTGCCAAATGCCCCCTGTTGAGGGGGATGGGGGAAACACAATTTCCCCATAGTGTCATGTACTTCTGCAAAAGTGGCTGTTGAGTTTTAATTACTATAATGCCTCGGAGTCTGACAGAAGATAACAAAGGTGCAGATGGCAAAATTCAGTCATCAGTTTGATTTCTTTATTTTAATTTCTTCTGACCTTCTGTCCCAGTCTTCTGTGGATGTTGAACTTGAGCGCTCTTTGCACTAACAAGTTTGTTTATGTATGTTTATGACAGATTTGACCTACGTAAATATGTATTTTATTTTTTTTTCAGCTGGTAAGCAAGCGCTTCATGTTTTATTTAATCAACATACAAGTGCTTAAAGATCAGAGAGTGAGAGGTTTTAAACCAGGCATGCCAACACGCAGCTACGAGATGCCAAGGGAGACAGATCAAATGCCTTTGAAGATGGATGGGGAAAAACATGAAAGGTGAAAATCGTTATAGTTGACTTCATTGGCATTTGAGTGTGAGCTTTAGGTCTCTCGTCTTTGATAAATGCAGGTTTTGTGGTACACTGGGCAGCGAGCCTTGGCAGGCATCTCAGCTATACCATTATGATGAAGAAAAAAGGTTCATACTGAGAAATCTCTGTTAACTGTAGTAAGTATTTCTTTTAGAAGTGCTCAACACCAACACAAGCAATTTTATAGGCCATTCTTGTAGCGCGCCGCTCTTAAAACAGCAAGGTTTCGATAATGGCCTTATATTTATAAAACTGAATACTAAAAACAACCTTTATAATCGCAGGACAGGGTTGAAGCGGTATCAGAGCTCTTGTGATTGTGATTTCTACCTGAGCAAACCTCCTCTACCCGCCTGTCTGAGCCTTTTTCTCCCTAACCCTTGCTGAGTAAATGCTGTGGCATCCCACATGCCTTCCCACACCCACTACAAATAGACAGTGAAGGTGCTACATTCCCTGGTCCGGGTGCACATCCCCGAGGCTGAGGACTACGTTCTGTGTTGGTGGGCATGTCACAGGGTCCTTACGAAATACCAACGGCCTAAAAATACAGTCATGTACCGGTGTGCCTTTGTGTTGCAGCGCGCATGTGAATGTGTTACTGTATCGGTTCTGATTCACTCACCGGTGACTTTAGTGTGGCCTTGTTCTCTACAAAGATCTGTTTTTTGGGGGAGGAGCCCTGCAGCGCCTCAAACATATTCACACCCCTTGATTCTTTTTTTTTTTTTGGTTTTCTTTGAGCTTCTGTGTATTTTATTGGGATTTTTTTTGTGATTAACCAACACAGAAATGTATAAAAATCTAATGTGTGGTGTGCAGGTACTTTCATTCTACCCTTGTAATGTAAATCAGAGTTCAAATGGTACGGATACTTTTAGAAAAGGAAGTCTGGGTTTATATGTTTGACACTTATATTCTATTGAACTATAACTCTGGTTTGATTTTATTTTAAGCAAGGTGAGTCTTTTTTTTCTATGCCTCTTGAGCTTAAACTGTAAAAAAAAAACAGTTTTATTCTTGATGCCTTCACTATAATAAAGCAGAAACTGATTGTGTTCGACAGGCTTGCATAATATTTCACCGCTTTGACTTTGACACGGGTCACTCTTTTGTGCCAAGGCTCAAGATCATCTCATTGAAAAACCACAGTTTTTAATTAAAACAGACCTATCCTTATCTTTCTTTCATTTCCCCTTCTCTGTTTGTGTCTTACTTCCCTCGCTCTCTCCTTCATTGACCTCAAAGATCTTCCTTCAAAGGCTGCTTTTGAACACATCCTCCTCGGTACTAGCTCTCGAGTCTTTCACATCCCCGTTCCATTCAGACCTGTTGTCAGGTCAGAAACTCGGCTCCTGTTTTCCAACCAGCAAAGCTTGCATAAGTGTTGCTTCGGTTCCACTCACTGCACCAGTTCTTCAGAAAAGCTCGTAGATTTGGTGAAACGACCCAGCTGTTTTTCCTCTTCCAAAAACCCTGTGGTGCTTTCTTTCTATCTAGTTTTCCTTTATTGATGAAAGGATTTGTTTTTTAATGTTTCAGATTTTTATTTTATTTCAGTGGCAACCTAATGATGTACATTAGTTTACACACTCTTATGACTATATTTCCAAAATTTTAATTCAGTTCTGCGTATTTTTTATTTATTTTTGCCTCATGTCTGAGCAGCTCTTGTTATGGACATTACTTTTACAATTAGAAACATTCTATAGCCCTTAAACAACCTCATCAAATAGCTTAAACATCAATTTTTACTTTGTAAAAACCTAGGACACCCTGCGCTCTAAAAGCTAATGCTACCGTCTATAATAATGAGTTTTAGTGAGATGCTTCTTGTAGCCTTCTGCCAGTCTCTGACGGTCTTAGGAAAGTTTTGCCCACTTCTCACTTTTAAGATATTTAAGCAGTTTTTTGCATGTACAGCCTGTTTCACCCTACATATCAATAACATCAAGATTTGGACTTGCACTTAACACTCAGCCAGTCCTGAGTGTTTTTATGGGTGTGTCTTAAGTTGTTATCATACCACAGGATTCAAGCTTTAGTGTTTTTTCTTCTTTTTTTTCCCGCTTTCTGCTTATGCACCTCTGATATGGTTCCAGCTCCATACTTTCCAGTTGGTATGAGGGCCTTTTCCTGGAATTAAGTATTTGGTTTATTTCAAATATATAGACTTATCTGTCCAAAGAACATGATTTCAGAAGTTCTGGTCTTTCTCTATGTTCTCTCTGTCAAATTTCATGTTTTTTTTTCTGCAAAGCAAAGGTTTCTTTCCTCCACACAATCCTCTATGGAAGTTAAACTCACCTGGCATCTTTCTGATTGTACTGGTATGCACTTTTATATCCACAGTTGTAAGACCTCTTGAAGGTTTTTCAAGACTTCTTTTCTTTTAGTGTTGTAGGTTATTGTAAATACATTGGACACAGAGAGGCAAAAGAAAGGAAGAGAGGCGGGGCAAAATGTCATTGGGAAACAGCAGAAATGACAATAAAGACGGATAAAGATGATACAAGAAAACTAGAAGTCTGCCTCTGCACCTGCAGAAAACGAGAAAAAAAAAACAGAACTGGAATATCAGAGCGACAAAGAACACATGGGTAAAAACACTTCTGCACAGCACACATTGATAGTTAATGCAAGAAGTATTTAGTGGCAACCGTAGCCCAAAAAGAGCTGAACACCTGAATCCAAACAATTGTTGCATGCACTTCATCATCCATAACATGCGTGCATAATTCGGTTTTGAGAGTGAGACAAAGGCCTTTTTGTGTCAGAAGAGTTGCTAAAAACTAAAAGCGATAAAAGTGCTTGTTTTGATTTATGTTCCATAATTTCTATATTTTTAGATTTTCTGGCAATAAAGTAAAATATTTTGCCCTTATGTTCCCTGACATTGTCATTTGAGGGCTTTTTTTTTTTTTTTTACTTTTATCATCTCAAATTCTTGCATGGCCTCGGAACTGCCTCGGGTAATCTTGCATTTACAGACTGACAGTTAAATTTCCGACTTCTAACTGAATAACCGAGCGTTGATTGAATAAAGCCTTCTCTTCTTTACGCTCTGTCCGGAGGCATGAAGTTACAAATAGATGGTGGGAAGCTGGCAAGAGCTCAAACATAGAGTGGCATTGATTTATTCACATCGGCCCAGTCTACGAGGCCTTCCTCTCCCTCAGTTGCTGGTCTTCGTCGCCTATACGTCATGGCTGGTGTATTTGTGTATACGCTCGTCTGTATAAGCAGCCTGCTGAGTTCTCTCCCCTGGGTTCCTGGCCGGGTGCGCGGGGCGCCTCTTCCTCCCCAGCTGTGAGGAGCAGGGCTCTGACACGGCCTGTCCCTTCAGCTTGTCTCTGAACGTTTGACACGCCGAGCTCAGAGGTCAGCCTGACCTCCTTTTTCCCTGGCGGCCCTTCTGCCGAGCTGCGGCGCTTCTCAGCGGGAAGAGGGGGGTGGTGGTGGGGGTGCTGGCTGTGAGGGCGGAGCTGCCTACGCCTCCACTACTGTCCTGGTGAGTTAAATCACCGCCATTTGTTCGGAGACACGTTCCTGTGTGCGCACGTGGCTTTCAAGGTGTGTAGGAGGTATCCCACATACACACACTCAAAGGCTCACTCTAAGGTTGAATGTAGAGAACTCTGTGGGGGTTGCAGGTAAGATTCTAGGCTGCACTTGGGCGAGACCCCCTGCAGAGAGCTCTGTCTCTCTCACTCTGTGTACGTCTGCTAACACCTTCTGACCTCTTCCTCCTACTTAATTTCCCTCCGCCGTAGATCTGCATACCTGCTTCATATCTGCTGATAACCTGCTGTCTCCGGGGTCCCTACACAAGTCTGGAATGTGATTGCAGCATCTTTCAGGTCTGGATATGTATGGGGGGAAAAGTGTCTAAAAAAAAAAAAAGGGAATTTCAAGACTTTATTCCCATTGTCTCAATGTTCCTTCCTTTTTTTTGTTTCTTGGCTCGTGTCCCTTTGTCCATCATGCTCGTCCTGCTTTCCTCCCTTGATTGTATCCTATCTAGGTCTGTCACAATAACAAATTTTACTGAATGATAAATTACCCCAGTCATGTATTGCCATAAACGATAACATTGTTATTTTGAGACCATTTTCAAGTAATGTGTTAACAATGGCATAAAAATGCAAGTTTGCCCTCTCAATCACTGATGAACTTTAGTTTTGTGAAATCCACTTCACACTGGAACATATTTTAAATATCTAAAATAAAACATCCCAACCAAAACGATAAATAAAATGGATTATGATGTCTGTGTAAACAAATTTGCCCAATTGGTTAATTGCTTATTGTGAGGAGCTTACTCCAATCTTCTGTCTTTCTTTCCTTATATCTATTTTTAGACGCCCTTCCAATGTGTTTTTTTCTCTTTCTGCAGGTGTAGTTTCTGCAGGACTTTTAGTTTTCTTTAGCCTTCTTCTCTATCGTAATCTTCGCCGTTCCATTTAAATATGCTACATATTTAAACCCTGCATACTATAGGAAGATCTGCTGTAGTTTCATAGTGACATTTTTTCAGCAGGTTTTAAAATAAAGACCTGGAACTCTGGAGGTTTTAGGGCAATAGTTTGCAGTGGGGGTTTTCATGAAAGTTGTGTAGAAACTTTGTACTTTGCACAGACCTGCTTACTATATCCTTAGTTTTTCATCTCTTATGACCCAGCAGGAGCATAGCAGAGCAGGAAAGCATGGTTCATTAAAAAATAAACTTCTGATGTTGCACCAAGCCACTCCCGCTTGACTGTATCAATGATTTAGAACAAACAGACGTTCCTTAATGGAACGAGGCACCTCTCTTCACCTCCCATCTGCGTGGCATTAGGTGGCCCCCATTTTTAGACGCAGACTGTGGAGGAAAATGTCTGTGGAGTACTTGTGGTTCTGTGGAACTGTAAAGCTTGTTTTAGAAACCGTCCCATCAGATCCTCGCTGGTTTCACACATTTCAGGGATTCCAAGTAGCATCTGGCTGACCAAGCAGAGAACGTCTTATCTGTTTGTCACTCTCCACTATGCATGATGATGCACTTTGCTGTGTTCATCCAAGCTGAGGCTTTACTATTGTTGGAGTAGGGGAGGAAATGCAACCAGAAGAACAAAACATTTATCTTCATGCTGTATTTTGCAGAGATGCCAGAGTTGGTTCAAGCGGCCTGCATCAGCAAACACACAACAATAAGGTTAACCGTTTACCTCGGCTGCCCTGGAGTCTTCAGGTTACTGGGGTCTCAGTGGATCTATTTGTCAAGTCTGCATGACATTTGAGATCTGATTCTGCAGGCTTGGATTTTTTTTTTTTCTGCTTCACAACTGTACACAATCTCACTTGGTAGGAAAAGTGAGGCGCCCGTGGCTTAATTACGTTCAGACCACAGAGTTCTGATCACAGTGCAACCCTGAGCACTTCCTTATCTCGATGTGAAGCTCAGAGAGCCATATGGCCCAAATAATAATGCTATGAGGTGTCCATAACATTATCATGGTGTGAGGAAAGGATTTTTCATGTCTTTAATTTTACTACATCATTTTTGCTAATTTTTTATTTTAAAAAAATTATGTAAAATAAACTTAACTGTCCAATTGTCAACATGATGGTTTAAATAAGCTGTAACTAGTGTGACTTTTACACTTTTTTGTTTCTTGTTTAAAATGTATAGATTATAATGTCAGCCATCTCTCAATGTTTGTCCACCTGTCTACCCATTCGCTCAGATGAACATTTAAAATGGTCCAAAAATAATTTGAGGCTGGAAAATTGTACAACTTTTGTTTTAAAAAATATGCCAAAATAACTAGAACTTCCTTGTTCTGTCTGTTTCTGGTCTTCTTTGGATGGGCTGAGCTGATCTTCATTTTGTCGTGCTTCAGTACAAAAGCATTCTGAGATTTAACGTTTTATTATAAACATTTACCCTCCACAGCCGGTACACCTTACCAGAAGTGGGTTGGTCCTTCATTTGTGCTCAGAACTCCCTGATTCTTCATTGTATGAATTCAGCAAGCTGCCAGAGACATTGCTCAGATTTTGATCCATATTGACATGGTAGCGTCATGCATTTGCTGTTGGTTTGTCTGTTGCACATCCACAATGCAAATCTCCCGTCCTGTAATATTGAAAACCCAATTTATTGTCAGTGCTGGAACATCACTAGTTGTGAATTTTACAACATACAATGTGACAATCCACTCCAGATATTTCTTTTTACTTTTTACTTTAGTAGCTCTGATGTCCAAAATGAACTCAAATGAAAGCAGCAGCACAGTTATCGCCTTGAACTGTTTACTCTGTTTCTGTGCAAGAGAGTAGTTATCTTTTTCTTTAAGTGAAATTACCTTTTAGTGAATACTAAAATGTAAGTGTCAATATGCAATCTGAAATCTCAGTTTTAGCCCATGGCGGCATAAAGGCCTTTCTCTGGTTGGGAGAAATTCAATATTTCAGTCACAAAAGCCAGAGCCTTGAAAGAGCTGATTTACTAAATAAATAATAATCTCTGAATCCTACACAGTGGAGGATGACTGTAGCTTGGAGGTGATGAGGGTTGCCCTTTCGTGCTGTAAAGTCTGTCTCATACTAAAGGTGATTTATATCTGTTTTGATCCTCAGAATTGTTTAAGGGGGTGGTATTATGAAAAGTCAACTTTTTGGAGCTTTTCATCATGCTTTAATGCTAATCCCTCATCAAAAACATACCTGGAGTGTTGCTTGGATTCTTTCTTGAATGTTTCAGAAATCATTGAATCTCCTCTGGCAACCAATTGGAGGTGTCTATTTCACCCATTTCCACAAAACTCCTCCTCTCAGCTGCAGACTCCAACCCAGCTGCCAACTTGCAGAGCACTCGGCTCCTGCAGACTAGCGGCAGCAGCACCAGGTGGAGCCATATGTCTGCTGAGCTTATCATAGGAGCTACAACACTCCTAAGAACGGTTGTAAATTGTATCTATGTATGGCATGGTTTTTGTGTTGACTTACTGAAGTGTTAGAAAAGGTAGAAGGTTTTTAAAGAGACAGAGCCCCAATTTGAAGGTGTCAGATATGGCTATGATGTGAAGTCAAATTTGACATGTACATCCTTTTCATTACAGCTGAGGGTAACATAGTTTCTTGGTTGTGCTACAAAATGGCATTATGTGGAAAATACATAATGCCCATCCTTGAATATTTCATCAAGCCATAAGTATGTATTAAAGAGCCATGTTGGCTGAATTGTGGTCATTCAGAGGTTTAGTCAGTGGGATTTACAACATTTCTCTCTCCAATGATGTGGTTAACTTTTATGATGAATCAGTGGGAACTTATCTCTATGTCTAGAAAAGCATTAAATTTTATTACTTTTCATGTCTGGTTAAGTGCTAAGTATGGGAAATCGTAAACATTTCATTTCCTGTCCCAATGTCTGACTCCATCAGTCCATGCATTGATCCATTCTGCTGGTCATTGGTTCATTTCCATGTCCATCCAGCCATACGTTATTGTTTGTTCCTTTCGCTCATCTTTCCATCTATGTTTCCATAAATCATTCATCCTTACAGGTTCTATAGTTAAAGCCTGACCTAAATACCAGCAGTAAACTCTTATTTGTATTCCTTCCTGGCACTGAGAACCTGACTGATTCAAGTCTGTAAAGGTCTGAAACGCTAACATGAAAAATGTGGAGTCTCTCGTCTGTCTCTCACAGAGCTCCTCTCTCGGCTTATCCTTTGCATTTCATTGTGACCATCAGTCAATGCCGGCCCATAAAGTGGAGTGGATGAGGATCCACTGGTGATGTCGAGCCCTCCGGTGGTCTGGCTGCAGCTGGTTCATGGGGTGGCGGCCTGGGGGGTCTTTCTGCTGCTGGGGGACCAAGAGTCTGCAATCTAACCTGCATGGTTTCTTAAACCCATCCCTCCTTTCATATCAGGCAGCTGGATGCATCTCCCAAACCACCAGTGTGGACCAGCTCGTAACACAGTAATGAGTTAACTTTCAGAATGATCTACATAATTTATTTCCAGCCCCCACAGGAGGATGCTAGAGCATTAATTAATATCAGGCCTTGCTATCAGCAGCCATCCCAGTGTGGGATTCCTTCATGCTCCTATTTCTGGCACCCGTGGAATTTGATATGATGTGCAGCCCAAATGGAGTTCATTGGATGAGATGAAATCTATGTTTCACAGCCTTTAAGCCCTTGTTTGACTGTAAATCAATAGGGGGGAAAAAGATGTAAAAGTGTGTGAACTCGTTGCTATGGGCACCCTTGTTTTTGCTTTGTTACGAAATACTTTGTACAATCAGCATTTTTGATATGTTTACTTACCTCGCCACCTTTCTCTCTCTTTGTTTTCCCTCACAGAACTCAATACGGCACAATCTGTCGCTAAACAAATGTTTTCTCAAAGTGCCTCGCTCCAAAGATGACCCTGGAAAGGTAAGACTGACACAGATTATTTTAATCACGGTCAGTTAAAGACTGCATGCAAGTGAGGGGGGGAAAAAGAGAAAATGTGTTAAATTTCAACTAAGCAGACTCTGTTGGCTGAACACACAGCTGAAACATTTTTGGGGTGTGTGTGTCATGCTCTCCCTGGTAGAAAAATGTTACCTTTGAATGACTGCCAGGACTCTGACAGACTGAAAACGAAAGGAATGCTCATTTTCTTATGAACGTCACACACATGCATTTTAAATGTGAAATGAAATGGATGTTTAATTTATTATCATTTTTAAACCGACACAGGCAGTAGACGTAGATATATGAAGTAAAAGTTTTGGACAGAAAAGTGTAGAAGGGCAGAACGATTCCAGAAACGATCGTCCCTGAAGTATTAAAAAACAACAACAACAAAAAAATCTGCTCTCCTTTGTTTCCAGCTCAGCTCTCCTCCTGTTTTCCTCCTCTGTATAAGAATATATAGTCCATGTTAATTTGACATTTAAATCTCAGTAGGACCACCTACTGTTGCTATCTTAGCTCGATCTACTTCCCAATCTCAAGCGACATCAGCCTGATGAGAACGATCCCCTGATGGACTGCGAGGGGGTTTAAAGACCCCGACTCACAGGGGCAACTCGGTAACCTTGACCGTCTTTAGGATAAACTCAGATATGTCATAAATTCATTACACACACAGAGGAATATGAATATTTCAAGCGTTTATTTTTGTTTATTTTGGTGATATTATTTTACATCAGACTAATCAAAAAGGGATTCTTTTCATATAAAAATATGAACTGACTGAACAGTGTCTCTGCATTATACAGCATGTTTGACTCCTTTCGCATGAATTATTGCATCAGTGCAGCGAGGCATGGCTGCTGAGGTGCTAAAAAAGCCAAGGTTGCTTTAACACTGATCTTCATCTTGTTAGCATTGTTGACTCTGTTATCTCATGTTTCTCCATTGTTTCTCTATGGGGTTTAAGTCAGACCAGCGTTGGGTCAATGCTGCACAGTGATACCATGGTCACTAAAGGTCAACATGGGTTTGGTGCTTCTGGCAATGTGGCCAGGTACCAAATCCTGCTGGAAGATGAAATCAGGATCACTAAGAAGCAGTGTTTCTCAAACGTTTTCAGGCACAGGACCACTTGGCAAACATTCACAAACCACCTAATATGCAATTGCCCCCACAATAACACATAATCTTAATATATAGAACCTGAAATGAAAATATTAGTCTCTTAACTCACTGTCTTTGTTCATCCTAATGTGAAGGGTCGCTCTGCTTTGGATAAAACCATGAACAACTTGGGGCATTTTGAGTTATTTACACATTATTAAATTGTGGATTCTAAGCTTTCCAGTGATGGAAAACACATGGAAATCAAAAAAAATTGTGTGCACTAATACCATTTTAGGGCTGTTTGTAATTAGAAGCATAATAAAAGAAAAATTGACTTGAGTTGCTTTGGCAAAAAATAAACACTTTATTTCAGCCTGTAGGATAAGCTCAATGTAAATAATTTTACTTTAGGTGTTCAGATGCAGTTAGTCAGCATGGGGCGCAGACCTAGATCTTGATGCCTGTGGCGTGCTGTGTTTCATAATAATGTTCAAAAACAAAAGCTCTGAAACTCACCCTGAGAAACTTTCCACCAGTATCTTCAGGTTTTCTTTTCAGTGACCCAGTCTTAAGCCACTTATCCATTATTATTTTTAAACACGATCCTTTAGTAAGCCAGCTGTAGTGTCACACTTTGAGCTCATGTCACAGCAAATGAATGGTTGTTTACTTGGAGTAGGTTGCAGACCACTGGTTATTAAAGCACTGTGATCTTGTTGATGCTCTTATATTAAAATGTGACTGGATGTTCTGTTAAGAGGGGCAGGATTAGACGTGACCTGCCGTTATCATATCTAAGTGCTTAATAAGTCTTCTAATAGTTATGACGTTCAGCTTGGGAAATTAGATAATTAAATGAAAGTCTGTTGCCAGAGAAGGAATCTAGTAATGTTTCTTCAAAATAAAGTCCAATTACAGATATTAATTTCATCTAATCAGGTGTGGCTCATGAAAAACGCTTCCCTTTAGAAACACCTACTTTGTCTGCAGACATGGCTACTTCTCGAATGGGTTATGATTCACAATCTTAAGGCTGCAATTACATCTCAATTGCTTTTGGACACTTTCTCCTTCCACTCATCTTTTCATTGATATGCTGTAGTACAGCACCCTGTGAACAGTCTTTCAGCATGATTTTTTTTAAGCTTTAAATAATGATCTTCAAGTTTAATTAACTTTAAATATATTGCTGTTAGTAATTAACTTATATACAAAAAAATTGCCCAATTACTCAAATAAGCCATTAAATGATGATTTAATTTATTGAGCTTCACCTGTATGGTGATGGTGTGCATAGGTCCAGTTATATGCACCCAAACCCAGATATCATCTATGTCCTGCCAGAACACACACTACATATGCTCAGGCAGCAACACAAATAATTATATGCACACACCAACACACGCGTGAAGAGCTACACCAGGCTGTGTAGAGGATGGGGACTGAATGCTAATTTCATGTTTTGCTGTAATCCTCTGATATTGACACTCCTGGGAGCTGCTCCACTAAATACAAAATAATCTATTGCAGTATGGATCCCATTCCAAATGCATGGCCAACATGTTCGCATCCTTAATGTTTAATTTGGAATTTTCCTCACTGCCTTTCCCCCCCTGAAGACAACTTCAAAGAGCTGCTAGCCGGTCTTGATATGTTGCATCAATATTGTAATGTGGCAGGAATATGAGAACTGCTGGTTGCACGAGATAGGAGAGTCATGTCGCTCCCTGTCAGTGAGATGGTGTAAGAGATGACGATTAGTACTGTGCACATGCAGAGGTAAGAAACGCAATGTGAAGTCTGCCTGTAACAATCCTCATTTTAATTGAGCTACGGCTTCATTCTTGTTTGTCGCTCTGAAATTTACATTAAAAAGAGGAAGCAGGTGACGTAATTTATGCTAACGCATGAAAATGAGCTGTGTCATTTGGAGGAAGAGCAGATCTGCTGTTGGGATCTGTTTTCATTAAACAAACAAAACAAACTTTACCTCCTTCGTCTTCTGACCACAGAGAACGCTGCGGCTTTGCTCTGTTTTTGCCCCAGACTTCGACACACTTCACTTGGCATTGCTACAGTATACCGCTGTATTTGTGAATAATTTAATGAGTCTTTATATATTATTCTTTTTTTTCCTGCAAACTCTCTTGGGTTGAGTGGAGGGAAATGCAGAAACTCCCATCCCATGAGGGTTAACTTATTCCTCTTGCTCTCTCAATTAAAAGAAACAGCAACCAAGCCCAGCTTTGTCTGCGACAAAAAACTAGGAAGCGTTCTGTCCGTTTTGCCGATTTTTAACCACTGCAGTTTGAGAGAAGATCAAATGTAGAGATTTTGTCAAAACTTTTTTTCGTGTCTAGTTGAACCTCTCATCAGAGCGTGTGGTTTATTCAGCCATGGCCCATATCTATATAGGAGTATCCATGTGTTTGCTTATTTGTAGTGTGAATTATTTATCCTCCGAGGACAATGTTAATTGACCCCAAAGCTGCACACATTCTCAAAGTTAGAATTTAAACCCACCAGATCCAGCCTTGGTGTGTGAGAGCTGTGAAAATAACACACTGGCTGGTGTAACCAGAGCAAAGCGATGTGTTTGCTGCGGTTCTGGGTTCTGTTGTTCTGAGAATCTCCTATGGAAATATCAATTATTCTCTCTGTTAAGGAAGTGATTTCCAAGGCGCTGATCTTATTTCCTCTCGGCAGTTGAGATCGTATCAGGAATTGTGAAAAATATTGAAAACAAATTCACAACCCATACAGCCTTAGGGTAGGAATCTTTATAAAGCTGAGCGTTATTCCTGTTGCCTTCCAGGTGGAACGCTATTGAAAAATAAATTAATTGAGGCCAAATGGAAAGGTAAATAATGCAGGTTGGTGGTAGAGTTCCCTCTTCATTAGCCTTTCTCAGACTTTGAAGGGAGCAGCATGGCGAGGCGAGCGCTACCTTGATTGCTGAGCCTATTTTCTTCATCCTTGGCAGCAGCACTCGCTCTGTGTTCAGTACCTGAGGCCGAGGAAGCATAGCTGCAGGAAAGGCTTAACATTTTACCACCAGCAGCCGCCCTCCGCTGCCGCTCAGCGAGGAGAGAAAGCCCAGCCTTTCTTCCTAACAAAGACCTCCTACACTCGGCACAACCTTTAACCACTCGACTATCAGCTCCAATAAAGATTTTGGCTGATAGGGTAGATGGTGAAGGCAGAGGGGAAACTTCCTGACTTCCTTTTTCCTTTTCTTGGTTTCCTGCCTGGCTGTACACAAATTGTTTGTAGACCACTGTAATAAAGTTATGAAAACAATCCTTGGTATCGTCTCACAGATCTGCTGTTTTGTCTGCAGGGCTCCTACTGGGCCATTGACACCAACCCGAAGGAGGACGCTTTGCCGACTCGGCCAAAGAAGAGGCCACGGTCAGGAGAGCGGGTGAGTCGCTTCAAATCCAAAAGAAAACTCCTTCTGCATCCATCCTTAATTCAAGTGTTGAGATCAGCTTGGTTCAGCTTTTATTGGTGTGTACATCTCACCACATTTGACAATTTCGGTCAAAAGTTCATAAACATTCTTCATCAGAATCCAAACTAGGTTGATTGATTGATTAGGTTTCGATAAGTGCCTTATTTCTGTGTACATTCAATGATGACATTAAACTCACTTGACTGGGGACATTTGTACTGGTTTTCAAAGAAGTTCCAGCGTATGAAGGACTTGGTATCTGGAAATCCACTTGGTTTATGGATTGTCCATGGACGGGTTTTCTCCAGGTGCTCCGTCCAAAAACATGACTGGTAGGTTGGCTGGGTTCAACCTGTCCAGGATGTACCTGGATAGGTTGAACCCAACCTGTCCATCTCCAACAACTGCTGGAGATGGGCACCAGGGACTCTGGGATCCTGAAAATAAAAACAAGTCTAGACTTATTTTTAGTCTAGACTTTGGTTTCCCAATTTATTTTCATATAAGTTTCAGTTTGGGAATTTTTTTTGAAAATCTGGGTTTTTTTCACCAATACACTCCTTGTGTTTCTATAGTTCAGAATAATGTCAGCATATCCAAGACCCACCATCTGGTTTGACAAGCTGTTCCACAGCTTCTTTTTATGTGAACTTTGAACTCAGGTCAACTCTGCAACAATTTAAAATGGCCGGCTATTTTTCCTTTTTTTTTTTATTAGAATAAGGTCATATGACACAATAATACTAGAACAAAGTATTAATATTACCAGAATAAAGTTGAAATATCAGGAAAATGAAGAAATCATTTTATGAGAACTTCAACATGAAAAATAAATTATTTATCCAAGGTTTTTTTTTTAATTAAAATGACTTTTTTCCTCAAAATTTTAAGATGTTCTTCTGATAAAATTGTGTCTTTAGTCTGCTAATATTATGACTATATTTTTAGGATTATACAAAAATTACAATTCACAGGGATGATTGAAAAAAAAAACTTTTTGAAAATATTTTTTGTCATTTGCAATTTCTTTTTTTGGCACAAAATAAGAGAAATCATTGAAAATTTGAAATCAAAATCTGGTATGGAAAAAAATCTGAGATTTTATTTGTATGCCTTTTTGCCCATCCTTACTTCTAACAGGACAACAAACCCCAAAGATATGATAAATATTGTTTAAAAAAGACAAAAACAGAGTATATTAATGTTACAGGAGGAACCTAATTTCACTTTTCTAGAACTTTACATACAGCTGCTCTCTCTGTGGTTTATCTTTAAAATCCACATGCAAGAAAAACTGATTGAAATATATGACAGATGACAGATTTAACATATTTAGTGTTAAAAAATGAATTATGGATTATACAGAAAGCTGATGAATACATAAAATATACCATAATTAACAATTCAACTTTAGTGTGTCGCTCAAAACAATCTTTTCACCTTTTTTAAAAAACTGACTTCAGCTCAGCTTTAATTAGGCTTAGCAGTTGTCAAATAACTATCAAGAAATATGTTGGAATTTGTTGATTGCAAAAAGTTTGTTTTTTCTTCAGGTTGTTCTGGACATTTTATCCAAACATTGGTGAGGCTGTATGTAAACATCTGAGTCTTTAGGTGTATTGTGCAATCAGATTTTATCAATCAGAAACACTGCAGTTTAGTTTATAATGATCCAGCTCTGGAAGAGAGCACAGCTCAAATACATCAGTAAAACCTAGAACTATTGGCAGCCATACCATAAGTAATTATGCATGAGTTTTTTACACTTGTACATATATCTGCAGGTTATTAAATACACGCTTTGCATTAGCCTGACTCTGGAGCATTGCTGTACACACACGGTGTGTTAAAGCAATTGATTAAGCTGATTAAGGACACTAGTGTGCATAAATCACACATTTGTCTCATATGTTCAGATAGACATGATGCAAAATGCAGCTTTACTGTCAGTTTACAGCAAAGCCCTTCTGATGCAGTCCTGCTCATTTGAGTGCGACACAAAAGAGCGCACAAAGTGAAGAGAATGTTTTTCTGTAATACAAACGCTCTGTGTTTAAACCCCTCCCCCACCGAGGCACCGTCTGCCCAAAAGGCTTTCCATTAAGAGTCACAGACATTGAAATTGAGTTTTTCTCTTTTTTTGAAATCTCATTTATATTTATCGTGAATTTAAAAAAGTGGTATTGTTGGCAGCCAATCCTCTTACAGTAAGCAGTTTTGGGAGACGGGCATAGCAGAGTTATCTCTGACAACACTGCATATACGGCAAGAAGAGGGCATGTATGTGCAACACTGTATGTCTGATTGGGAGTGAGAGTCAGGGAGGAAGGGGGGGCGGGGGGAGCTTTTTAAAAAAATCTCAGTTCAAAGATGACCTAAATAAAGGTGTTGCTCCATTCTGGTTTTATATTTGGTATCTTGCAGATGCATCTGGTGTTAGTTTATGTGTTTATGCCTTTAATATAGGCCGCTCTATTCAGCCCTCTGTGGTGAGATCCTGTGTTTGTAATAATTGGATTATTATTATTTTATTTATTTTTATTGTTCTGCCTCTACACCCCCCTCTTTCCTCCCCACCTCCACAGGCTTCCACACCATACAGCCTGGATTCAGAGTCTTTGGGGATGGACTGTATGATCTCTGGAAGTGCCTCTCCAACGCTGGCAATCAACACTGTGACTAACAAGGTACTACAGCAAGCCATCCAGCCTCCAGCTCCAACACACACCTGGCTCCACGGCTGCACCCTGACCCCGCCCACTTCTCCAACCACCTACAGCACTATTCCCCACAGAGAGAGGCACACTCTCGTGGAGGGGAGATGCTGGCACTCACAAGCATCTGCTCATGTGCCTAAAGCTTCTCTCCTCTGCAACCCACACCAAAATACACAACGAGCTGCCCCTGTTCTACTTCTTTCCTGCACAACAACCAGACTCCTGTAATGTTCTGCATAGAAATCCAACTCTCACACTGATACTGAGACATTATATGTTCTCAGACACTTGAAACTGAGTGCTTCTCACACTCTGTGTCATGTGTGAAACTCAAGGCTCGGGGGCCAAATCCGGCCCGCTATAGTTTTTTTGTGTGGCCCTCTAAATGGAGGGACACGTGACAAGAAGCTTCAGGATAAGAGTTCTGTTCTTATGACGTTGTCGGTCAAATCAAAGCAGTTTTTATCCATTTACTACCAAATTACATCAGTTAGTCTCTTCAGTCTTTTGAGGTTCCTTTATTGTGGAAATTCACATAAAATCAACACATCCCCACACTTTATATAGGGTTGTTGCATTAAGCAATAAAACAGTTAATCGTGTGATAAATGGAAACAAACTAAATCATTTCCATTTGCATGATTTATCATTTTCTCTTTTCTTTCTTTCCACCAAAAACTGGATAAGTCTTTCAACCAGTGCTATTTTGAAGGACTTCATAATTCATTTTATTTAATTGTGTGCTTTTGTTTATTTTTGATATTTAAAATGTCTTTGAGTTCCAGTGTTAAATGTTCACTAGAATTTAAAGTTAATTGATTTTTGGGAATGTGTTCTTGCATTATTATGACATTAAAATGATATTACTTGAAAATTAGCTGAAAACAACATTATCGTTTATCTCGGTAACCTCTGGGACAATTTATTGTTGAACTAAATTTATTGTGACTGGCCTACTAATACATAATTGTGACATAAAGCTGGACGATATGACTGAAAGACTTATGACGACATAAAAGTTTCATATCGGTCGATATCAATAATTGTCTATCAATAATAATTAATTCGTTTTTGTTTTAAATATCTGAAATATTGCCAAACTGGTGGCGTGACCGTTGTTTTTTATCTTTAAGCATTTATAAGGCACAGTGGCGAAACCTTAAACTGCTGCTTCGCAAGTTACTCAGCAGGTTGTTGCTAGGTAACCAAAGGGTGAGAGTGTTGCTAGGTAACCAAGAATAAGTCAGTTGATTCCACCACAGTTGCTTAACTGACAGTGAGAGGTTGAGCAGCTAAAGCTTTTCTTTTCCTACATCTCCCAGAGTTCAGTGAATATTCTATCAGATCATCTATTGACGTAGACACTCGTCTATTGTGATATATATTATTAACTCTTTTTTTTTTTCTGCAAACTTTCTTCAAAAATGGTGAAATACATCACGTCTATGTGATGCTTACTCCCATCTGCAGGTGGCAGTACTTCTTGATCCTACTAAGTTTCTGCCTCAGCCTTACTTGACATCACGTTATAGTCCGTGATCGATGTGGAGAGTAACTAAAAGTCGCACTTAATGTCACACATTAGTGCAAATATTTATAAATTGGCATAACAAAATCTGTGATTTTTATTGCAAAAAAAACAAAAATCACAAAAACAATCATGAAATCCTGGAGATGTCCGACATTATTTGATTTTAAGAAATACTTATTGCATGCAGAGACAGCTATGTACTGGTATTTTAACTGTTCAATGGGTTTTATCAATGCATTCTGGCACAACAAACCCTAGAGGACATCCATGATCTTGATGCAGCCCAAAATGATGTGTTTGACACTCTTTACGAAGCTCAGGCTTCACTCAGAGTTATTTGGCATTTTGTGACCAACGACAGGTGACCCCTCCACCCCCGCTGACAACTGTCTGCTCTGTTTTTTCTTTACATCTGTAAAAGCTTAGAAGCACTTATACATCACAGAGCAAAGCTACAGGGACCGCTAGCTGTTAGCTGTGAGTATGTGTCTCTCTCTGAAATTTAAATAGGCTTTTTAACCTTAAGCTCTCATCCTCTGGGCCCAGTGGGGGCAGCTCTCAGGAGCACTTTTAAAAAGCCTACAAGAGTCGCTTATTCATTTACTACAAGCACTACAAATAATACAAAAAAAATGATTTAACGTTAGCGCGGCGCTCATAGGAAATGTGAGTTGGTGTTGTGTGTCAGGGACTTATGAAGGCTGAGCATATGTCTGCCGTATTGTAGCAAGTGTGTACATGTACGATAGAGTATCTTATAGTTCTTTAGCTGGTTTTGACAAGTGTCAGACTATTTGCTGCAGGCTGTGTCTTTGAACTAAACTGGATTTTTTTTTTTACATCTCTGTAACAGAAATGTTCTCAAACTCAGATATACGGCGCCTTGTGAAATTATTCACAACCCCTAAACATTTTCACTTCATTAAAACCCCCAACCAAATGTATTTAGATGGTCAGATAGACCAATTCAATTGAAAGAAACTTTTTACAAAATGTCATCGTGACCTATCTTCAAAGAGTTGTCGTGGATGGCGATGCTGTGGGAAGGAAAGACTTCCAGTAGCAGTTGATATTGCAACAAATCTGAAGCAACCTCTGACTAAAGATTGTTGTTTGACAAGTCTCCCGACTGTCCTAAAATGCGGTTCAAAATCCCAGCAGCAGAGACGATATTTCACATGGACGATATCATCAGTTGACGATACAGCTAACCAACCTCATTTGCTTTTGGAAACCCAAACTGAGAGATGTTGCAGTCGGAAATATAATCCTCGCCCAATCTGATCGTTGGAAGAGATTGATTGAACTTGATGTGCATCGTAACTTTCCAAAAATATAAAAAAGTGAGAGCAAAAATCCTGGAATAATTGCCCAAAAAAAGCAATAAATCAACAGAAGTTTGCACAAAACAAAACACATCTAGCACAGCAGAGCTACTCCAACATGCTGCCATCATGAACGACACAATTCAGCACTCAGACTGTGATACAAGTGGCATTTAGTGATATTTGGAACATAGATGTGATATTTATGCTGTTTTATTTTACCTCCAACAAAACTTTAATATAACCATGTTCCAGCTCTAAGTTTGAAAAAAAGAGAAATTTGCTAATTGATATGCTGTGTGACTTTGCTAACAATTACCTTTGCAATCTGATGGTAACAGATTTCGGTAACACTTTATTTGAAGGGGGGTGAATAAGACTGTCATGACACTGTCATAAACATGACATAACACCTGTCATGAACATGAATA
>NW_006799941.1:3623133-3661466 GCF_000485575.1 Poecilia formosa
GCTTTATGACAACAGTCATAAATATTCATGAAGGCTTATTCATGTTCATGACATGTTATGTCATGTTTATGACAGTGTCATGACAGTCTTATTCACCCCCCTTCAAATAAAGTGTTACCCAGATTTCTCACTACATTGCAGCTGCATTGGGTTCAACAGTGCGCGGCAGATTAATGACAAATAAAATCAGAAACTGTTTTTGCATCAGCTAATTTTGTGAGCAAGATGACTATGTAAGATTTTGAGGTCTGGATTGGTGAGAAATTTATAACTTTATTCAAGTAGAATTATGATTTTTAGGGACTTTGTTGATGATTTTATCTTGGAAATTTCAGCTTCTGAGTTCAAATGAAATACATTGTTAAACTGTGTCCTTCAAAGGCCAGTGGAAAAGTTTTTTATTTTTAATAGTTTTAAGGACTTGTTTTGCTGTGGTATTGAAAAGTCTCTCGATTTAGAGTTAAATGGTTTAGATCAAAGCAGACTAATATTTTAGCATCACCCAGACTTATCTCCAATAGATAATCTATGGCAAGATTTGAAAATTGATTGTCAGACACTCCCCATCCAAGCTGACTGATCTGTTTCGCAAGAATATTTGCTTATAAAGTCTCTATTTGTGAACGTGGTGCAGACATGTCTCAGCAAATTTAAAGCTTTGATTGCATTGACAAGAGGGGTTGAAGGCATTTATTTTCATTTCAAACCAGCCATTTTGTCTCTATTTTGGAAATACGCTCTACTTTTTTTTTTTTTTCATCTATCTCATAAAGTCACATTGAAGCTAGTGTTTACAACAGAATGTGGAAAAGTTTAGGTTGTATGGATAGTTTTGCAAGATGCAGTAAGGGAAGATGACACTTTTTCTGAGTCCACAACACCGGCAGTGACCACATAATGGAGCCCTGATGTTAAGTGTTGACAGTGAAGCCCAGACTCTGCCGCCAAGTGCAAAAAAAAAAAAAAGAAAAGAAGTGAAATGGCGCAGATGAGCAAGAAGATTATAAAATAACCCGACACTTGTGCTGTTGATGAGCGACAGGTTTTTCTTTGTTTTCCTTCTGTTTGTTTGATTGTGTTTTTGCGAGCAGAAGACAGAATGAGCAACAGATCTGAGGCCCAAACTCCTAGGAGAGGGCTTGTTTCTAACTGCTTTACACTGTAAACACACGACAGGCCACGCCTCTTTCGGTGCGCCGTGCCAAGCCACAGGAATTCCCTCTCTCTGTTTTTCTCTCGTCTTTCTATTCCAGTCTCTCTCCCTCCTTCCCTCGGTCCCTCCTTCCCGCCTTCCCCAACAGGCCAATGGGAGAGGCCTGCAGGCTGACTACTGAACCAGCAGGAACCTCTGCTCTCGTTCTGTCGTCTGTAGGACGCTCCATGCTAAATTTCTCCCTTTTGTCCTCTTCTCATGGAGAGCTCTCTGAAACCATCTTCTGTGGGAACCCAAGACTCTGCTGTGAATGTGTTGAAATTTCACCACTGAAGTGTGGTGGTGATTGAGCAGAGGAAGGGATTGTTGTAATTAGGCTTATTTACAGATGAACACTCCTTTTCTGTCACGTGTCTGTCGTCTCTCTCTTCCTCTGTTCAGTCCTGCATGCAGGGATTGTGCTCTGGCGTTGTTGGAGACACCTGGGCCAATCTTGCTTTGATTCCATAATCCATGTCTCATGCTGCAGATTAGCCCCCCTCCATGTAAAAGACACCTCTGGCTTTTTACTTAATTCACTGCTAAGAATAGATCTCTGACTCAGTAGCCTAATAACCATGCACAGCATTTACTGCGGCGCTGCTCCTGCCTGCATGAACCTGTCTGCGTGTGTTTATGTGCGCTGTTCTACCTGTGTGTGCACACTTAATTGTATTTAAGTGTTTTTGCCGTATGTAAGTGCAAGCTCGTACGTTTTGTGGGTAAGCTGCGACTCTGTTAGGCTGTTGATGCATGCTTTAAGTGGGTGTCCTCACTCAGGGGACTCAGGGGCTTGACTAAACCACAGAGCAGCGAGGTTTTTCAAATCATCACACACTTTATGGTTGAGTAGAGTAAAAATAGGTTGTGGTGAGAGACTTGAGACATAAAAGCCTGTTTTATGACTTCATTAAACAACATTTATGTTTCTGTGGCACGGTGTTTTTGATTAGCATTGTGGAGCTGATTACGTAGATGTGCTCGAGTCTCTATCCTCAACTGCTCATTCAGTTTCTTCTTCACGCTAATGAACACTGCTAACGAACTCTTTGTACCACAGAGTTTCTATGCAGTCAGAAAACGAATGCAAAAGTATCAAATTAGACCCCCAACGCCACATAGTCTGGATAATGAGGGATGAAAAACTTAGTTCGGAAAATATTTCCGTTTACAGACTTTATTTCTTATTCGTTTTCTAAAAGTTCCCCTCCATGTATCTGTTCATCTGTCTTTGTCCATCCCTCCATCTGCCCTGTTATATCCATCCATCCATCCATCCATCCATCCATCCATCCATCCATCCATCCATCCATCCATCCATCCATTCATTCACTTACACATAGTTACACTTACATACTTACCATTGCTCATACTTACTTGCATGTACTTGCTTTTGCATACACATACTTTCACGTACTTACTTACACTTACATACTTTTGCATACACCTACTTATATTTATATACTCTTACGTAAATTTACATACTTTTGCATACACCTACTTATATTTATATACTCTTACGTAAATTTACATACTTTTACTTACTTACATATTTGCGTACACATAATTATACACACACCTACATGCATTTATTTACAGAAGTACCTTTACTTAAGTACGTTTACATACACTCATGTACACATACTTGCACCTACTTATTCACATTTACATTTAATTACTTTTACTTACACTTGTACTTAAACTTTTGCACACTTAGTTACTTTCTTATACTTGCATACTTTTATATACACATTCTTACACATATTTACTTTTACTTGCATACGTTTTACCTCCACCTATTTATGTATTTTTACTTGCATACTTTTTACCTCCACCTATTTATGTATTTTTACTTGCATACTTTTTACCTCCACCTATTTATGTATTTTTACTTGCATACTTGCGTCCTTTCACTTGTCTTGCGTCCAGACCTGTAATGTTGAATTTGGACATATTGACACACAAACACAGTGTGGGAACCCTGGTACCAGTGCAGGAGCCAAGCTCCGTTCTAATGGCTTAATGTATCTGGGCTCTAACTCTGCGTCCTGGAAGTGAACCAGCATGTTTGTCAGTGGGCCAAACATCAGTCTGAGCAGAGGAAGAAGTCAGG
Source organism: Poecilia formosa (assembly GCF_000485575.1). Classification (NCBI taxonomy): domain Eukaryota; kingdom Metazoa; phylum Chordata; class Actinopteri; order Cyprinodontiformes; family Poeciliidae; genus Poecilia; species Poecilia formosa. Next base: position 3,626,439 of record NW_006799941.1, read on the forward strand.
GCTGCCTTGGTTTCCCCAGCTCCTGTGGAGGCTGTGTGGCAGCTCGCTGTGTCTCTGCAGAAACACTAGAGGCTTCAGTCCACCGCCGCTGCTGCTGGGAGGCAGGATGTTGGCAGGGCCAGGTCGGCCTGAAGACTCTGCTGCTGCTGTCTCATTGTGCTCAGCACAGAGCCCGCTCTGTTCCGATCGTAGTGATGAGCAGAAGCCACCATGCTGCACTCAGTCATGGATCAGCACACACAGACAGGCTCACACAGACACACACCAGTCTTAAAATACCAGGCTCTTCTCCTCCACTGCAGCAGCCATCAGTGCATTACTGCCATTCCTTTCTGGCAAAACAAACCTCAGCACACAGGCTAACCTCTCTGGGATTTGTCACATTCATTATCTGGATTGTGCTTACTGTTGTCCTCAGAGTCTGATGAGCACTTTATTAGGCGTCGGTGGGGGCAACAGAACCTTCTTAGATGATAATTAAGATTGTCGTCCTGAAGTGCTTCAGCTAGTTTCGCTCCTACACTGAAAGGTCAGCGTCTCGGCTGCACTGAAATCCTTTGTTAGCTGTCCCAAACCGATTTGCGCTCGGTGAGCAGATGTGGCTGACATCGCCAGTGCCCTGACCTTTAGCGGTGGGAATGTCTCAGCTGTTTCCAGACTCCCTTTTACAAAACCCCTCAGTGGCTGTGGGCTGCGTTAAGCAGCACCCTGTGGCTCCCGTACCCCCCGAAAAAAAGCACACACACACACACACACCCAAAGGCCTTTATGGTTTTTATATAAATTAAATTATTTAAAGTCTTCCTTTTCTTATGCGTTTGTGTGTTTATGTTTTCCAGGTGGCGTTGTACAACACAGACCAGGAAGGAAGCGATAGTCCGAGAAGCAGCCTTAACAACAGCCTGTCTGATCAGAGTCTAGCCTCTGTCAATCTCAACAGTGTGGGCAGCGTTCACAGCTACACACCGGTAAGAACAATGTCATATTTGTCTGTTTGGAAAACAGATTTCTACAAGTGCAAAAAGATTCAAAGCGCCAGCTTTTATCTCAAACTGTGTTATTTCTTCTAACGTGAGATACAAGCCACGCAGGATCACAATCATCTGTAGCAGCACATCGATGTAACGGGGCAGATGCTGGTCGTTTCACCCCTTCACCTTTTAAAAAAAAAGTAGTTTTGGTGTTTTTACATGACCAGATATATTTTGTCCCCATTTGCCAGCAGCTTGAGTAAAGTACTTTTTTACATCCGGATCCTAATCTGCTTTAAGGAAGTGTGGTTAAGTTTCATATCAGTCATATTTTATGAGTGATAAGAAATTTCTGCATTTTATAATCTCTAAAATTCATGGAAATGTTTAACTTTAAATGATAACAAATGGGTGTTTATTTAAATTGATACAAATTGATGTTAACTCTTGGCTACAAAACTGGGGCAAAGCTGAGCCACCACCAAAAAAAAAACACTTTATTAAACATTAATGTTTTTATTATTTCTTACGTCTCTGAGAAATTCCTCCTTTCTTTGAATTTTCCTTCCCAGCAGCCAGACTTCCCTGGAAATATCAAGTTGTGCTGATTTATAGTTCACAAGGCTTTCAGGAGAACCTTTAGTTTTCTTCAACTAATCGCTTGCTGGCTTTTTTCATGAAGGATGTTTAAAGTCAGACCTTTGAATAGACAATAGACAGAAAATAAAGGCCAACTAAACTGAACCAGTGACATCTCTACAAATAACAGGCAAGTTAACAGACAGTTTTAACATTTTACTAATTACTGCCAATCTTAAATGGTGGTTTATTTATTTTATTAGTTGAATTTGGAGAAAAATATCAAAGATATTATTAAATCATTACCAATGTAGTGATTCAGTGAACGCTATTAGCTGAAAACTTGACATACGGATTAATTGACATGTTGAAGAATGATGCATTTCTCAGGTTTTTTTTATCTGCTATTGGTGGATAAATAAGCCAGATGCTCTGATTTCTGTCCTTTATTTCTCCACATTACTTATTTTTAATCACATTACTATGGTCCAATGCAAGAGCTGCAGGCCTATAATTGAAGATTCCAGTTTTTTTGTTTTATTTTTCTGCTATCAGGCGGTAAATTATTCATAACTGACCACTTGGCCAGATGCTTTGGTATTAAATTTATCTTTAAATTCCTAAACTTTCTAACAAACGATGTCTTAGCAGATGAAGTGTCTGATTCGATATGAAAAGCACAAACTAAACTGCCAACGAATACCAATTTCTCCTACATTTTTTTTAAATAAAACACTTTATCAGTGTACTCAGTGAAGGAGACTGTATACCAAAGTGTGGGAAAGATTTAATGAGAAACAAATCATCAGAAGTGCAAAAACTACTTTTTTATTGCACCCATCACTAAGTTTTAGATTCTAGGCAGACATATTGGTTATATTTAACTTTTCAGAACCTTTTTTTATTTTTCCAGCTCCAGACTTGCAGCCTATCCTTCAACCAGTCCTATGATCCATTTTCCTTATTCCCAAGTCTTGCTGCACTATTTTAAAATGTCTGTCAGCGCAATGCTACTTGGAAATCCTATTTATGGAGGTGAAGCTTGCACTGTGGGAGTTTGACAGAACCAGCAAATAAAACATAAATGAACCAGAACACATGAATTATATCTGTTTATGATGTGTTTAATATTAAGGTTGCTTTTAGCTGCTTTGCGTAGACATGCACCGATCCAATATTAATATCTGTATTGGTCCTGATGTTGAAAAATGTCACAAATATATCGGATATTTGTGACAATCTGCCCGATTCATAGGTGCAGATCTATTCAGTCTAATTCTATGCTTCGTGCTCTGAGCACGTCATGATTTATTTATTTTACATTATATTTATAATTCCTAATTGTACTTTCTGAACAAGCTGAAACAAAGTTTAATTTTTTACCAAGGTGGTCAACCAATTGTTTTTGTCCATTTGAGTTTCTTTATTATTTTACGTTGGCTGTTATACTCTCAAATTGCACTGATTGAACAAATTAAAGTTATAACGTGTTCAACCAAGCTTGTGAAGCTGTTAGTGTGAATAAGTGGGCTGTACTGGTGCAGAGTTACCACATAAATTTGTAAATCAGTACTTTTATGCCTCTGTTTAAAAAGAAACATTTGAAGTCAATTCAGCACAGTTTCTCTGTATCGGATCGGTACCCGCTGATTCTAAACCACAGATATCTGTATCAGTATCGGAAGAAAAAAAAGAGGATCAGTGCATTGCTAAAACAGATCAGCTGAAAACGTAACAAATGTTGCAGTTTTGGTCCTGAATCAGAGCTTTCCAACAGTCTTTATTCTCAGAAGACAACAGACTTCAGTAAAAAAAAAGAACATGTCAATGAAAGAAAAAGAACATGTCAATGAAAGAAATCAGAATCAAAGTAGAGCTGACGGAGGTTGAATTTTGCAGATTTGTTTTAAATTGATTGCCAGTATTCAGTATCTGTTCACATATAACAGCACAATAAATCTCAGGAAATTCTGATCTGACCTGTTAGTTTTGGTGGTCAGTCCTTTTTCTGGAGCTTCCCCTGCCTAAGAACAATTTTAAATAAATCAGTGCTAACTGCCATTTAATATAACTTAATGTATATTTCTCTCATTGGGTTTACCAGAAGCTAAGATCCGTCTTAAGGAACCTGCAAATCAGCATTCAGTGTTACAAAATAAATCTAAGGCTTTACATAGTAGCTTTCAGCCAATTTTTGTTTCGGCAGATGGTGATTGACTACAAGAAATCTGATGAGAATCCTGTTTGATTAATAATTTGTTTCTGCAGGGGAAATAGTGGAAGGCCAGTGCACAAAGTTAAAGATATGTCTTAAAATCTCTTTGCACCTTATAAAATTTAGCAAAGTTTTACATTTCTCGATCGAACTTGAGCTGGAACTGTCGGCCTGACGTTGCCGGTTCCACTTCTGGAACTGCGCAAAAAAAAAAGAGCGATAAAGCAGGCAAAATCCAAAACCCCACAGAAATCCTGAAGGAATATTGATCTCTGCAAGCGTATAATTACGTATGCGTATAATTACGCTTGCAGAGCGTAATTAATTTACGCTCTGCAAGAAAGCAGCGCGTAAATTAATTAAAGATGCATTAAAACTTTTGCGTTGTAGTGGGGTTTTTGGGTTTTTTTTTTAGTTCAGAGTAGTAAATTATACATTTTGATCAATAGTTGTCATCTGCTAGAGAGCAATGGTCACAAAAAGGACTAAAAACGAAACCCTGCGAGTCGTAGAAAGCCGACTGTATCCTGTATGAGAGTTGATGGGAAAGCCCCAGGAGGTTTTGTTCAGAAGAACCAGCTGCAGACGGCAATAGACCGAGGTTCAGGGTGGACATGAGCGAGAGTACAACATCAGGAACGGGGTTAAGAGAAACAAAGAAAACTGCGCTCGCTCCTGGAAGCCAGACAAAGAGAAGCTCTCCCTCTGATGTCCTCCCACCAGAGATGCCCCCTCTTTGGTGTGGTCCTCCCTCCATCCTGGAGTGCTCCCCGCTCCAGGCGCCGAGCATCGATCGGCTCAGCCTGATGGATGCGCTCACGCTTGCCCGCCCGCCCGCCTGCTCCTGCTTTCTCTTTCTCTTTTTCTCTCCCAGCCTAAGCGGCAGCTCTCAGTAAACACTCTGGCTTTATTATCACCTCTCCACTCTTCTCCAAGCCAGTCCGCGAGCCACACACTTCAGCGGCCTGTCCGCATTTTAGAAGAGGAAGATGTTAGGATCAAAAATTGAACACGACCTCTCTTGTAAAGCGAGCCCACAGTGGACACAGGTCAGGTTTCTGCTGTGTGAAATAGGACTGTGTCTTCGTTGCTGCCTTTGCTGCGGTGAATCTCTCAGACAAGCCCTTAGCTGGAGGGAACAGTGCTTCTGTCTCACACCCAGAGGCGGTGTGTTACATTGACTGCCCACACAAATACGTGGATAAAATGCCTGCTTATTTGTTCAAGGTATTGCTATTGATTTTGTTTTAAATACATTTTGCTCGGCCACCAGAGTATTGGCTTTATGTCCGTTCGAGTTGCTCTCTTAATGCTGTGTGAGCCAAGGCGGTAAGCACTGACCTGCATTGTTATGGTGTACGTAATTTGTTCTTTATGTTGCATGAGGGACGCATCTTCAGCCTGAAACACGATGGTCGCAGCTTCACAGAATGGAGATATCATTGAGTTTTATCACTGATTTACATGAAATATTTCACAGGTTGTTTTTTTCTGTTTCTGTTGCACCAACAATTATTCCAACAACGCAACAAACAGAAACTTATATGCACAACCCACGCACACACTCTGACTGCAGGGAAATTTACAGAATAATGTGAATATTTCTGGAGGAAGCAGATTCGAACCGCCGCACTCGCTGTGCAGGAAGCACACAAAAATCCATCAACTCTGATTCACTTTCCTGTCTTTGCTGAAGAACGACTTCCCCTCAACATGATGCTGCCGCCCCCATGTTTCATAGTGGTGACGATCTAGTCATAATGCGCAGATGAGACCAAAACTTTACCTTTGGCTTATTTTGGATTTCTTCTTGCATCTCTTTGACCAAAATTGCAACATTTCTTACATTTTCACCTGGTGAGATTCACTTTTATACTGCGCTACGTCAAACTACCCAAAAAACTTTTAACCTCCTCACCTGTGGTGGCGCTGCACCGGGAACTACTGAAGGAAATGACACAAAAACCTCAGAAGACGACTCTGAGCACAACGTCCTTCTTCACAAACTGTAAACAAAAATGAAGTGGCATCAGATTTTAGTGGTTATAGGATTTTTCTTGTCGTTTGTAAAAATAAAAAAATGAGCCATTTCACCCTCTAGTGCATTTGTTCTGGTTGTATTTACCCACAATGCTGTAGTCCACTTCCTGCTTTTGTAGTGGTTTCTGGTCCGTTTGGCATTCAAGCGAGTTCAATTCAGCTGAACTGAGACCTAGGTTTTTAATCGGACCAGAGTTCGCTTGTTTGGTCCACTTCAGAGTTCGGTTGCGCGTTCACACCTCCCCAATCAAACCAAACTCTGTAGACCAATGAACCAGAGTTTGATTAAAGCGGACCAAACCAGTGTGGTGTCAGTGTCGGCCTAAAATAAAGACAGATTCATGAAGTGCAAAACTAAAAGTTATTAAATAATCCAGCTGAGTTGTTGATCTCTGCAGCTCCTGCTGCTGTGCAGTAGCTGCTTCTCCAATTAACGCCCTCCTTGTCCGGCCGGTCGGCTCACGTTGACTTTGTGGGGTTTTTTCTAGATGATGAATTGAACAGCAGTGCGTGACATGTTTTTTATGGGTTAGGATATTGCTTTATAACCTCACCTCGCTCTAAATTTTCTCCACAGCCTGATTTCTTTTCCTGTCTGCTGTTTATCATGATGCTGTTTTTTACAAATGTTCACTAACAAACCTCTGAAGCCTTCGCACAGCTACAGGCGGCTGAATACATATCATGCTCTACTTTTTTTTTTTACATATAATTTATGTCTGCTTAAACATCTTTCCAGCAGTAGCTCCTTTCACATGTTAAACATTAAACCCAGCGTCTCCCTCGTCTCCCTCCATCTCCCCAGGTGACCAGTCATCCGGAGCCCGTGTCCCAGTCGATGAGCCTGCAGCAGCCCCCCCAGTCCCAGTACAGTATGCCAGACAGGGAAAAGCAGCTCCCGTTCTCAGACTTCGAAGATCTCAGTGCCTCCTTCCGCAGCCTTTACAAGTCTGTCTTTGAGCAGTCCTTCAGCCAACAAGGTGAGCAGCCTCTCCAGGGCGCTGGGGGGGAAATCTATCAGCGAGCCGAAGACCCTAGAAGCGATTTTCCTAATGTGGGCTTGTTCTTAACAGCTGGGGCTATAGAGAGTCTTTAGGAACTAATGAGGTTTACTCTAAGTGTGCAGGTATTCAGCTCGGCTCACTTGGCTTTAATCCAAACCTTTACAGAGGACTTTCAGGCTCTTGCCAGGGAAATGCTAAGACTTATCTATTTATTTAGAGCTGGAGTCTGAGAGTTCATGCTTTAAATATTTTATTGCAGGACATAAAGAGATATGACTGCACTTTTTATTGTTAATTCTTTACTTTTTATTTCCGCCCTTACGTGAAAGTTAAGAGCGTCTGGTTGCACTTCAAACGGAGGGCAAGAGCTTGTTGGCAGCCCAAAAACTCCTACTTACATTGATGGGATTTTTTATTTTTTTAAATCTTTTTAATGGATAACAAGTCAAAGAAAACATCAGAATCCCTGCAGAAGAAAAAGCAGTTTTGTGTATAATCTGATTGACTGATGAACATGAAGCTCTTGACAAGCGAGTCAGGAGGAAAGCAGACTGAGCTTTCTGTGGATAACCCACTTTCACAAATCAAATGCATTTCATGCTAATGAGAGTCTGCTTTAATCTATCATCTGTGTTTTATTAGTTAAAACACAGATTTTTTTTTTTTTTTTTTACGTGCATAAAAGTGAAATTTCTCTCAGACAAGCTCCTGCAATTAAAGAGCGTAAATAATCGAGCTTGGAGGATTTCACACTCTGCCGCTGCGGACAGTGAGCTAATTCACTGGCTTTGATAATAGGTAATGAGCTCGCATTATTATTCCGGTGCCGCGCTAATTGCTTTCTGTATTTCCCTGGTTGGACAATGGGCTTTCTGTACCGATAAGAGATGCACCTTTGTCACCCCTGCGGCGATTGTGGAGGTGCGGGGCCCAGAGTCGGCTCTGAAAGCACTCCAGTGGAATGGGTTCGCGGTGCCAAAACTGTGAAGGTCGGGGCCTCTTAAGGGCCCCTCCCCACCGCTCAGATGATTGCAGCGGGCTGCGCAGATGTTCGTGCTGCTTAAAGAGCTGCACAACCAGATAGTCAGAGATGATACAGGACTCTGAGGAGGAAAGAGAGCAGCAGCTCCAGCTTGTGAAACGTCCAATAGCCCAAGCTGAGTCATTCCCTGACGCAACAAAATGGCAACTGGTCTTTCTCAAATGTTGACGCTCCTGCAGCAGCTCTCCATTAAAAACCCCTGACATGCTTCCAGGATCAGTTATTTTCAGATATTTACTGAGTTGATTACTTTTTATGAAATAACCAAAGATTAAAATCTAGCATAAACTGAATTTGCATTGATGATGATTTCATGAGGGATTCAAACCCTCGCTGCTCAGAGTTTGAAAGAAGTCAAAGTAAACACTGAGAGAGAGCCTAACTACATTACTATCCACTTTTTACGTCTGTATTCAAATGTATTGTTTGCAGTTACAAGGCCTAGCAAAAGTGTTCACACCCTTGGAGCTTTTCCACATTTTATCACATCACAATCACAGTTTTCAATGTTTCTTACTGGGATTTTATCACAAAGTAGTGAATAGACATGAAGCAGGAGAAAACTAATGGCTGGTTTTTACTGCAGTTACAGCCAAAAATGGTAGGGTTTGTCTGTAACTGATTTTTTTTATCTACAGACTGATATTTGGTGTTCTTATTTTATAATATTAATTAAAAAACATTATTTTATATGGTGAAAAAATTCTAATTAAAAATATATTGATTTATTTTTGTATTTTTTAATTTTACCTCCAACTTTCTGAGGTCCCCTAGCGCCCCCTATTGGCTCCCTACTTTGAAATAAATTAAATTAAACAATCTCTGGAGGCAGTGGGAACACTGGATTTTATTCAGAGGCGTCAGAGTAAAGGGGACAGACTACAAATGTAAACAAAACAAGGCTGGGCAATAAATCAATAGCTATATATATATATATATATATACATACACACACACACACACACACACACACATATATCACCATAGACACATGATCCGATAAAATGTTGAATAATTTCACTGACCTCTGATCCAGAACCGCACAGCATTCTGGGAGATGTAGGCAGAGGAAAGGTTTTAGCCACCCAACCAACCTAACAGCCAGTTCAGGAAGATTAGTGGAATCAACCCACTGAGTCACTCTTTGGTTACCTAGCAACTCAGTCACTCTTTGGTTACCTAGCAACCTGTTGAGTAGCTGGCGCAGCAGTTCGGTGCCTTATAACTGCTTAAAAATAAAATAAACAATTGTGTGGAGTGAAAAGAGAAAATTAGTACAACATCTCTGCAGGAACATGTGGATAAAACAGAAACGGTCAGGTGACTAGTTTGGCAGGATTTTATATGTTTAAATGAAAAAAGCTAATCAATAATTATTGATATTGACTTGTATGAAACGGTTATATCAGGGGTCTGCAACTTTTGCCATATTTAAAGACTAATTTTTGTACCCCGTCCAGGTAAATAAATAAACTTATCAAAATGACCTTTTCATAGGACATTTTTATATTTTTAATTTAAAAATGTCAAGTTTCCTGTCCACTATGGGAAATTTATTTTTAAGGGACCACCATTTTATTTCTATTTTTAGGTTTTAATATGCAGAAAAAGAAACATTTTTAGCAAAAAGAGATGGATGTAAAAGAAAAGCACATTGTTTTCAACCTAATGACAAGATAATTAGGTATAAGAATTGATTATTTTAATGTCATTCAATTAAATTATTCAAAGAAAATACTGTAAAACTGCTAAAAACTAGATTTGTTTTTATGTCTGTATTTAAAAGTATCAGTTGGCTTTATTTATTTGTTCAGCCAAAGTTAAGAGCCATTGAAGGTCCAGGGTTGCAGACCCCTGGCTTATGTCATAGTTTGTTTTTCAGCGATATCACCAAGCACTAAAACAAAATCCCTCTGATTGTTTTTAGATTTATTTTTATCCACTTTCACTTGATGCTCTACTTTATATTGGCCTGTTGTTTTAAATTCCAGTAAGGTACATTGAGGTTTGCAGTGTCATAAACTGGGAGGTTGCCCGAGTCTCTGGTTGTTTGCGTGTCCTCAGAGCTCGGTGTGTGTGTGTGTGTGTGTTTCAGGTCTGATGGGCATGCCGTCGGATAACTCCCAGCAGACCCACACCTCCTGCTCCTATCAGCACTCCCCCAGTGGCACCATCAACACTCAGAACAGCCTGTCAAACAACCAGCCCAACAACCACCACAACAACAGCGGCCAGGTTCCCCTGTCCCACCCGGCCCAGGCCCATCCCGGCCACGGCTCGCCCCACGCCCAGCACCTCTCGCAGCACAACCAACACGGCCAGCACCCGCAGCACGCCGCGCACTCCCAGCACGGCCAGCACCCGACCCACGGCCAGCACCCGCAGCAGCAGCAGCAGCACACGGCGCACCCGGCCCAGCACACGCAGCACAACCAGCACCCCTCCCAACACGGACAGCAGCACCAGAGCCTCTCCCACCCGCAACAGATGGCCTGCAACACAGGTGAGACCCTCCGTCTCTTTCTGCTGGACCGGCGTCTGCTTTTGTTTTCCCTTTGTTTGAATCCGTCACACGGCTGGACGAAGGCGCTCAGGTGCAGTCATGACCGTGTTTGGAGGTGATCCTCCCCGTTTTGCCAGAGAGCTCAAAGAAAACAATTTAATTTCTTAACCAGTAAATTATCTTTTAATTTATTACCTTTGGTGTGGAGAACAAAGCCGTGCTGAAGCCCCGACTTCAGCAGGATTTATAGACACTGGCTCCTCCTAGTGGCCACTTCCAGGAACTGTTCGACTGTCAGATGAGTTGACGTCTCCTCTTTCTTTTGGCTCCAGATTACTGCAAGTACAAATGCAAAAACGTGACTGCAGTGAAAATGCATAATCTGACCTTACAGTCTGCTAAAATTAAAATAAAAAAGAAAGCTGTTATTATTCAACAGCCAGTATTTAATTAGAATTTAATTAGATTTTATGACTTCTTAACTTTATGCTCTTCTTAGAGTTACGGACATGACGTTCTGTGTGTCTGTGTTGCAGGTTTACGGTCCGAGTGGTACCCCAATCTGGATGCCCTGAAAGAAAGCTGTCGTATTGCCAGCAGCTACAACTGGGCTGATGTCGACCTTTCTCCTTTCCAAGGTCCATTGCACTAATAAACCCTGCACCATTAGTTTATATTTCAACCTGCGCTCAGGATTTTATTATTCATAACAGCACTGTCACTATAGAATGGGCGATAAATTGTCCCATAAGTTGTTGGGATAAATGATAACATTGTTGTTTTGAGACAGTTTTGAAGTAATATAATGGTAATGGCATACTGATGCAAGAACACATTGTCAAATTAATAAACTTTGGAACTGGAAAACATTTTAAATAGTCAAAATAAATAAAACTAGAGAAACGACAAAAAAATGAATTATGAAGTCTCTGTAAACAGAATTATCCTTAAAAAAAAAAAAAAAAAGTTAGTTGAGACCAAAACACCAAACTGAAGACTTTTGTCATCCAGTTTCAAAAAATCAAAACAGTATAAAAATAGTTTTTGTTTGTAATTCAATTAATTTGAAAAGGATTAGGATGAAGAATTACCCCATTTCTAACTAATTTGATTTAAAATGTGAAACTTTTTACTCAGCTCAATAGTTTTTAATTGTTTATTTTGTTTTTTTACAACTAAAGTAAACCCAAAATTCACCTTATCAGATAATTACAGGAGGAAAAACAAACAAGTTATTTTAATACAGAAATGTCAGCTTTCTGAAAAAACCTTTTCATTCACTCATATCATCGAAGTATCTTCACTCTCCAGAAGCAGTCAGTCTTGCATCATATCTGACGATACCTCTGACTGAAGACTGTTGCTGTATGTTTCATGATGACGCAGAATGCCAACACCTCACCATCCAGTGACAGAATCATCAGCATATATCATCAGCTCTAGGCAAAGACTGCTGATCCACCTCGTTTGCTTTTGCCGTTCCTTTTTAAGTCTGTTTGGCTGTGTGGTTTGAAAACAGAGCGATGGAGTTGAGCTCATTTGAGCTTTGAGGTGCTAATCAGTTGCTTCCGGTTGTTTAAAAAAATGACAGAAATTATCTTAATGTTTTTTTGGACAATTAAAAAAAATTGTCCAAACAAAAAGCAATGTCTTAACCAAAAAAATTAACAAAAGATAAAAAAAAAATGTTTTAATTAAAATAGTTGACATTAATCAACTTTAACACCATTCATGGCAGAGTAGATATGCAGGAATTGGCACAATACCTAAATTCATTCTTTGTCCTGAGAGAAGAAAGAAAAAAATCAACAAAATAAAACATTTATACAAGAAATAACTGATGAACAGACAGAAAAGTTATGAAAACAGGATAAAATGACGATCAAATCAGAACAAACATAGCAGATCTGCTCCAACATTTAGCTTGACTTACTGCATTAATGCGGCGTGGCACGGAGCGACCTGTAGGTCATCTTCATCACATCTTCCTCTCCGTAATGCTTCACTTTCTGAGTTCAGCTCAGGATGATTGTGTCAACATAACATTTCTACAGTAATAATCCATTTCTAAGTCTTGTATCATATGAATTTTGTGGGGGGGTTTTTTTTTGTTTGTTTGCTTCAAGTCAAACATTTGAAATAAATCAGTGATGAATCCACACAGTGAGACTCACCTGAGAGTGATCTGGACTCCAGATTAATTTCCTCCGACGTTAAAAGCAGAGGCTGGATGTACAGCTCTGCTCCAGCCTTTGATTGAGTGCTGATGTGTCGGCACTCCAGAGTTGATTACAACTTTAATTAAACCGAGCTCTTCAATTAAATAACACCGCCTTCAAGTTTAATTACCAAAACACCCAGCTCAGCAGGTCAGTTTATCCAATTAAGAGTCAAGGAATGCAAGGTAGGATGTTTTTTAAATATCACCCACTGAAGGTTGCTGATATGATGAATATATGCTGCAGACGCGTCGTTCGCTTGCTACGTTTACATTCTGTTGAAAGAAACTGTTCCAGTTTTCATTAATTTCCAAAAACGTTGCATTTGTCTCCAAAGGTTTAAGAGAAAGCATGAGACAGGCTGAGCTGAACAATTGGTGCCTTGAACCCACCCAGATCGCGGACCTCTGCTCGTCTATCAACCAGTTCTTTGCTCGCACCGGCGTCATTCAGCAGCAGGGGGCAGTACAGAGTCCTGTGTGTCACGGCGCCATGCACACCAACAAACCCGGCCAGCACCTCAACACAGGTCTGTACACCTGCAGAAGGTTAAAGCCGTTTATGTTTTAAAAAGCGATTTATTTGGAGTGTCTGTGCTAAAAACGGGTTGTGTAGATTAATTAAATAACGTGAAATAATCACAAACGTCATCGCAAGGCACTTTACGGGACAAATGGGTCACATTTATATTGACAGCGAGAAAGAAAGAGACTAAATGCAGAATCACTGATCCGGTTCTACTTTTTAAAGAAAAAGAGAAACAAACACCACATTAATACCAGCAAATAATGTTAAAATGGAGAGTAGTAGGAGAAAACGACAGAGCCTAAAGTGAACAGTGAACTATACATGCCGTTTTATTTTCACATTGTTTATTTTGTTAATATACGTGTTGTAGATTCAGGATTGCTGAATGTCAGAGAAAGCTTCTGATTGTGTTTAATCATCAGGAAACCTCTACATGGACACAAGACAGAGTATGCCCCCGATGATGGGTCCCCCCGGATACCCCCACATGCCCCCCATGAGCAACACGGGGCCCACAATGACAGGTAATCGCCCCATAAACACCCTGCTCTGAGAAATCATTCCCTCTTCACACCGCCTAAACCTTTCTCACTTTTTAATAGTGTCAGACCTCAATGTGGCGTTTGGGTTTTTCACAAACCGAAACAGTTCATAACTTCAAAAAGATCCACAAACGCACAAAATGTTTTACTGATTAAACTGAGAGAGCTGAAGCTCCACTCTGGGGCTGAGTCGATCAGTCAGGTTGCAGATTTTATTCCTTATCGATTCTCGTTGATTTATGAAATAGACTCTTTAATTCAAAATATGCACCATGTTTGATTCAAACTAAATAAAAACTAACTTGAGCAATAAGAATCCCTCTGTCAAATAAACATTTTAACATCAACAGTTTATGCCTTTAACATAATAAACGAGCCTCATCGGAAAATATATTCTAATTTATTTAATATGACTGCAAATGTTAATGAGATGGAGATTATTCATAACATTAATAGTAGTAGTTTAACGTTTCCATGGAGATGCTCAAAGCTCCGCCCCCCTCCAGAGTCACTGCTGTTGCTAAGCAACATATCAACACTCTACATTGGTACAAATCGGTTACATGCTGTGTGGTTTGAGGATGTTGGATGTATTCCCTCCTCTTATTGTGATTAAAGATCTGAACATGCTGCTTCTGCTGCGACGCCATCTTGGATATTTTCTGAAGCAAAATAACGGAGCGTGGCCAACACGTCGTCACGCAAATGCATCGCGCCTTAACCGATCAGTTGAATCGATTCCAAGGAGCTGAACTACTGAGGACCGGTTCTCGATTCCCATCTCTTCTGTCGACGTGTTCACAGAAGGATGATTTGTTTGTAAACGCAGCGAACGCGCGCGCAATTTGACTGCAGAAAGAGCCGAGCCGTCCATTGGATTCTCTCTGGTTTCTATGGTTACCTGCATTTATCTTGCTGTTTTAACATTAGCTAGCATGTTGTAAACATATACGTGGTGAACAATAAGAAATAAAATATGTACATTTTTATTTAAACCCCCCCAGATATTTAGCATTCAGAAGACATATAAAATCATTTCTTCCTAGTTTGGTCACAATTGGAGAGAAATGAAGACGTAGCTGCAGCCATCAAGGCAGGTGATAAACTAAACCTTCAGAAATTAAAATTCAGCAGGTTGAACCGGATGCAGAGTGAGGTGCAGAAACAATGTGCTGAAAATAAAACCTCTAACAAAGCTGCATATGGGAGTTTCACTGGACAGAGAGGGGATCTGTACTGATTACTAGATGTAAATTATTTTATTAGCCTAATTGTAAATAGTTTAAATAATTATAATAATTTATTCTTGCCTGTTCTGATGTGCAGCAGGGTGATGTCCACTGACGATCCCTCTGTAGAAAATGACTGAAAAACAGTCAGATAGTCCAAAGAAAATATCAAAACCCTGCAGAACTGTCGTTCAAGACCTTCAAAATAAGTATTTGGCTTCTTAAAGTGAAACAACAACAACCTGCCATGTTTGCCGCTTGTTTCCTGCAGGACACCATGCACAGATGAACCAGCAGCACATGATACCTTCCAGGACCTTCCAGATGCATCGCATGCAAGCTGACGACATCCAGGACGACTTCGACTGGGACTCCATCGTCTAGCCGCTCCACTTCCCCGTCAAAGCAAGTCCAAGCCGATGGAGGAGGAGGGGAGGGGGGGCGAAGCCCGGAGGAGGCCAGGCTGAGCCGACGAGGCCGCAGGTTGTGTGATGCAGAGGAACGTTTGACACGGCGAAAAGCCCCGCAGACTTCAGAGTCCTGACACGGCGAACCACAACCAGAAAACGTTGTTACTTTGAAGACAATCATGTTCAGCCAGACCTGCTCTCGTCTGGAGACGAGTGGAGCTCATTGACACTGACCCTCCTCAGCCAGCCCCCTCCTCTTACCCAGACCATCCTCTTCCTGCCACACCCCCCCCACCCGACCCCTGACCCCTCTGCTCCTTAACTGTCATGTGATTTGAGCGACGTGTTCAGCTTGTAATTCTTCTCGTGTCGACATAGGCCTCAGCTGCCTCTAAGATGAAGTTCTCTCTCTCCAACTTTCTCTCCCCTCTGTTTATTTTTTTGTGTTTATGATATTTTTGTCTCTTTGTTTTTATTTTATTTTATTTTTTTCCAAGAAAACACAGGCCGTCTGTCTCTGTGAGTAACGTGATGGTGCTCGTTGGTCGCTTCTGGGGAAAACAGGTTTACAGATGTTTAAAATCTGAACAGGGTGTTTTTTTGTTTGTTTGTTTTTATCCCCACTGGTTTGATTTTATTTTGTTTGTTTTTTTTAAACCGGGAGTCGAGCCGGAGAGGGATCCCACAGGGCGCCGTGATCGGCTCTCTGTGTGCCATGGGAGAACAGAGACTCATCGTTCGCTCTTAAACACTTAAAGATGAATGAATTGTGACATTGAGGAGATGAAATCAGGAGTGAGAAAACAGACCTTTGACTTAAATCTGCGTCTTGTGAAGTTTAGAGTTGTTTAGATTGGTGACGGAAACTGTAGCACCTTTAGAAATTCAACCAAACTCAAACCGTTTCAGTCTCTATTGTTCACTAAATAAGATGCTGCCGCTCAAAAACAATAAGATTAGCATCACGATACATCTGAGTTGAGTTTTGTTTGGATGAAGATTCAAGGATTTTTTTACTGTCATACCACTTCTCATTTGTGGTACAAAATTTGGACTCGGGTCCCAGATTAAGACACTTAATACACGATGAATAATAAATGGTCTGAACCTCGTTAACATCTCAGTTATTCAGCCACAGAAACGTCTGAAACTCCACCTCAGATCCCAAATAATAAATATATTAATATATAAATAAATAGAGCAACATCTGCAAGAAAACATGGGGAGAAAATGATTCGGGGAAAAAAAATACTTAAATGAGATTTTATTTAATGATCAATAGGGCTTAATCTGATTAATCATGACTCCATTGTTGAAATAATTAACTAATTTAGTAATCGATTGATTGATCATTAACTCGAGAACAGAGAAGGCAAAGCAGTAATTAAGCCAAAACTGTTTTAAAAATATACACATTTTGGATTTAAGATTTTAAAAATATTATTTTTCTGTAAACATATTCTCCATAAATGGCAGACTGAGCTTAATCTAGTTCAAATTATGTGAAAACTCGGATTAAGCGCCAATTATAAATCGGTTAATCCAAAAATAATGAGCAGATGTTGATAGAAAGCTTTTCACATTAAAAGTGTTAAACTTCAGATTCATCCTTTGCTACAAATGATTCGTTAATGAAGCTATTATTGCTTTTTACGCAATAAAAATGTTTATTTTCTAATTTTAAAAAGGAACTGCATTCTTTATTTTTTATGCTTAGATGAAAAATCTGCAGAATGTGGCCATTTTTTATCCGATTTATTCAACAGAACAATTGATTACTGAAATAATTGTTAGCTTCAGCCCTAATGATCAATAACAAAGCGTCTGTTTGTGAACATTAGAGACCGTTTGATGCTCCCTGCAGAGTCCGATGTGATCAGTTGTTGTTTTTTTCTTTAAATTGTAATTTTAGGCTCCGATTGTTGGCTGCACTCACCTCTGCTCTGTGTGAGCGCGAAGCACACGGTGAAGGAGGGAAGGCGGCTCACGCAGGCAGGTTTTCTCAAGCACAGAGCAGTGGAGCGACCCGAAGGTTCTCCAGAACCGGCTCCACGGTCAGCAGCGCTGCTGGCCTAAAGAGACACTATGGTTAGAGGAGGATGAGCCCTTTGCACATGAGTTCCTTTTGTTTACTTGGCCTCCAGACGCAAAGCCGACCTTGTTTCGTCCCGCAGCGGCCGCTCCGATTGGCCGCTCTGCTGCGCCGCGTCGGGTTCTACCGTTCTGGTGCTTCTCCAGCTGCAGCACTGTGTCTCTGTTTGAGGGAGTAGCACAATGTTTCTGGGATTGTATTCAGGCTTTTTAATCTGGGAGTTGAGAGATTAACAAAGCAGTCAGCCGAGTTTACTGAAAGCTGTTGTCCAGATTAGAGGTGCACCGATTTATCGGAGCCGATTTCACTGCACTTTACCGACTCGTCCACTTTCTTCCTCTGTTCAGCAACATTTCAGACATCATCAATCGGTATCGGCCAAAATCGGCAGTTCAGTCTTTTTATAGATCGGTAATCTACAATCGGCCTAAAAACTGCAATCGGTGCACCCCTACTCTAAATAAAACTGCAAGATTTAATCTGATTAGGTTTATTCTCGGTTTAAAGGACTGAGAATAAATAAATAAAACAAACCTGGTTCATGTTTGGTGATAAATTTTATAAAGTGAAGGGGATTATTTTCATATCAGATTTTAATAAATGGCACATAGAAACATTTTCCCTGCAGAGATTATTATTTTATTCAGTTGTTGTGAAGATGCACTGAGCAGAGTTTTCCTGACAGATTCTGATTTTAATAGTGCTAAAGAACTAGAGCACATAGAAAACAGAACGATCTGAACCTGCAGGTCGGCCAGTAAAATTACATTTTTTACTGGCCGATAAATTGTCCCAGAAGTTATTCTAATAAATGATAATATTGTTGTTTTGAGACCATTTTCAATCAATATAATATTAAAATAATAATGAAGGAACAGATTCTAAAAGATCAAAAAACTTTAAATTATAAATTTAACACTGGAAATGGAAAACATTGTAAATAAACAAAATGACAAATTAAATGATTTATAAACTGTCCTTCATAAAAAGCTGAGACCAAAACACCAGACTGAAGACTTTTATCGTCCAGTGTGAGAAAAAAAATAATTCAAATAGAAATTATTGATTTTTATTTATCATGCAATAATACATCAAAAAATAATTGACAGGTTCCTGTTTTTGAATCCAACAGAAAACAAATTGATCATTTCCGTTTATCAGGGTTTGTTTGATTTTATCTTAAGTCCTTAAAAGTTCCTGATATTCAAACTGCGTAGTTTTGTAATAAAGTCCAATCCAACGTTTAGCTGAAAACCTAAATTTGGACAGAACTATTTACAGCTGGAACCAGATAAAAATGCACTTTTTCCTCACAATCTGAATTTAAATCTGATTAAACTTTTATTTTTAGATCAGTTAAAATTTTAGCTGTAGAATATCAAATGCTATCACAAAACACAATTAACAGTAATAAATTATACAACAGAGGATTGAAACTTTAGTTTCATATTTTATCTCCAGGAAAAGTGTAAAAATTTGAAAAGTGAATTTTTAGTTTGGTAAAATGTACGAACCCTGATTTATGCATGAATTTGTTTATGATTAACATTAATCTAATCTGAAAGTGCAAACTGAATATCTAATATTTCGATCGGTTTCGATCTCCGGCTGGTCGATCGGTTTCGATCTCCGGTCGATCGGTTTCGATCTCCTGCTGGTCGATCGGTTTCGATCTCTGGCTGGTTGATCGGTTGCGATCGATCGGTGCGTCTCCTGGCTTCCTCTCGGTAAATTAATTTATCACTAAACCTAAATTTATTTAGCTTTTAAATCCATTAAACTGTTTTAATGTCTGGAGCTCAAGCACAATGTTTATTCTCGGTTTGTTTCCAGTCTTTATTCTAACCAAACGTCACGTCAACCTGAACGAGTTTGTTTTATTTAACGAGGTTTCGTCTCCTGGTGTTGCTGTGCTGTTTGACTTCATGTTAAAGTGACAATCATTGATTTCTCTTATTATTTTTAAATTATCACAATATGTTGTGAAAACGAGGCACTTTGAGATCGAACATTTTATTTTTTTATTTTTTTTAGTTTAGTTGAACATTACAGAACCAAACTCTGTAGATTTTGTTTTTTTGCCTGGTTTATACTGTGGATCGTAGATCTTGAACACCCAGAAGCTGCACTGTGCAGGAGAAAATCAAGGTTCTCTGATTTAAGCTTATGAAACTGCCATTTATTATCATTTCTCCACGTATTCTCCGTTTCTAACCTCCTGCCAGTCTCGTGTGTTCGCCTCTGCTCCTCTCTCACTCATGTTTTGCGTTTCTATCAAACTAATTTCTCGGAACCGAGTCGTGGATCTTCTGGGAGGTCGGCACGGGGTCACGGCGACGCCTTTCAGCTCTTCCAGGCGAAGACTGAGAAAACGGACTTTCACACGAACTCATCCGCCGACGGGAGACGATCGGAGGAAAGGAAAATAAAAAAGGGAAAAGGTGAAGAAACGACTGGATCCCAGTTTTTACATTTTGTCCGTTTGTGTGCGTTCTTGTGGACGTTTTTACTTTTCTTCTTCCTGTGTTTTTTGTTTTTTAATACAGCTGGACATGTACCTGCCAGAGAGATTATTATTATTGTTATTATTATTATTGGGGAGAAAAAAAAACAATAAAAAAAAATAAATAAACCTTGTTACAACATTGGAGAGAACTGCCAACATCTACTGCTGATTGGGGCCTGTTTTATTCAGTGCTGGTGTGTCGTTGTGCTTGTACATAGTGTGTCTTTTCAATCATCCCCTTTTTTCTCCGGGGGGGGGGGATTCACAAGAGAGAGGCAGGAAAAGAATATTTTGTTATTGTCCTATCAGAGGGTGACAGTATGTATATATCTATATTGTATATATGTGATGAAAATGCGTTGGCTTTTTGTGTGACACTACCTTTTACCTGTACCTATGGTTCTACATTCAGTGTTTTCAGTGTTGAAAGTATATATTTGGTTTGTGTTTTTATTTTGTAGTTTTTGTTTTTATTTCGTCTTTGTCATTTCTTTCTCTTTTGTTTTTTTTTTGGTTTTGTTTGTTTTGTCTCCCTGTTTGTTTGTTTGTTTACTGCACGGTTTATTACTTTTGTTGTCCGATGAGGTGACACAGCTACTCTTTGTATTCGTTTAGTGCTGTAAAATAATTCAAGTGTTATTAGAAAATTGTCGATACCAACGCCCGACCACTCGCCCCGACCCATCCTCCCCTTTCCCCAATATGCATGAATGGCACTTAAAGAAATAAAATATGGTAACTTCACTGTGGAATAATGTGATACTTGAGCTCGTTTTTTTTGTTTTGTTTTGTTTTTTTTCCCAGGTATTCAAATGAATTAAACATTTAAAAGGGACTGAATGGAGAATAAATCCAGAAGCTGGATTTAATGTTAATCTGAGGTGTGAATTTTTAGTTTTACATTTAATAAAAGTGAATTTTAATGAGTTTGATACTCACCAGGAAGATGGTTTGTTTTAGTTACACACTGACTAATTTTAATATTTTAGTTCAGCTTCATGATTCTGACTTGGATCAATCAACAGTAACATTTCTTACAAAATTAGAATATTGAATGTTTTGATATTCTAACTGTGTGCTGGTGTTTACTGCAGATTAAAGACTTTAACAGCTGAACAAAATTTAAAAAAAAAAAATCTCCCTGATGCAAATTAAAGGAGAAAGCGGAGAAACTCTTAATGTTTGTCATTTTCACAGTAGAAACAGTTTTTGTTGTACAATGAAAACCTGATTTTTCTGTCTGCACAAACGCCACGGAAAAGGTTTTTTAAAAAGTATGAAATTAAATAACCTTACAAATATATGCATATATAAGTTATGTAATAAATAATGTGAATTAAATATAAAAGCAGATTATTGATAGTTAAAAGTATTTTCCATTATATAATTCAGATTTTAAAATACTTTATCATACTTTAGCTACATTTATTCGTTTCCTATAGCGATAAATCATCACTCAGCAAAAGTTGAACCTTTTTGGCTGCATTCAAAAACATCTCTTTAAAAAAAAAAAAATACTATTTATAAAATAAGGATGAAGCGTCTCTGCTGTTGCACAACAGGCAGCCGGTGAGTCAACAGGCTGAAGCTGCTTCAGGTGATTTTCAGCTGCGCATAATTTAAAACGCAGCATTTATTCTGGAAACTGACCTTGTTTTAAACTCCGGTCGGACATCAGGGATTAATTTTTATTAAACGTGACTTTTCTCTTTCTCCTTTAGAGATAACCTGGGTTTGTCGGTCTGTCGCGTAAAATCACAAAAAAAAAAACTGAAGTTTGGAGGATTGTAAGATGTTACTTTTCTGTTGCAGCATCTCCAGTGCAGCATCAAAATCTGTCCCCAGCGTATTCTCTGGCTGCAGGGGGCGCTAGCGTGCATTTTTCTGACTTGTGCAAGAAAAAAAATAATTTTTGAAATTTATCTAAAAAAATTCCTAGAAAAAGCTTCGAAATTTCTGAGTTTGAAAAGTCGAAGATTTTTAGATGCATCTCAGAAGTTTCAAAAGTTTTTTTTTATGTTTTTTTTACTTAAAATGTTTCCTGATTCTAAGATTAATCTAAAGGTTTTTGAGTTTCCTAGTAATTTTTAAACTATTAATATCAATACATTTCCAATTTTTTTTCAAGGAAATTTCTGAGTCCGTTCTAGCAAATTTTCAACTTTTCAGACTCAGAAATTGTTTCTAGAAAATGTCAAGGGGGCAAATTCTAAATTTTCTAACTTTTTTCTTTTTACTTTTCAAACTCGGAAACTCGATTGAGTTTTCAAGAAATTTTTAGATTAATCTAATTCTAATCTAAAATTTTGAGGGTTTTTTGGCAGAAATTTACTCCTCGTTTTTTTTTATGTCCTTGATGACGTGAAGCACTTAGATAAAAATAAAACTGACACTTTGCTGCTGTACAAAACAAGTATCTGTGATCCTCTGCAGAGGACAAACAACACAAATCCCTCATTAATTCAAACACATTTTAATACTTAGTTATTAATTTGCAAAATTTCCACTTTCCAAACCTTTTATTCTGGAAATTGTTTCATGCTTTTTCTTTTATGTAGGTTATGCAGAAAAACATCCCTGTCATAATTTCCTTATAAGAAAAAATCTTCTTTGCATTTGTTGGCAATAATTATCTCAGCCTGACTATAGACGTAATTAATACAAACAAAATTCATAATTTAAAAAAAAATGTTGAAATGATTTGACTGCAGCTCTGTGATTATAAAGACTGGAGTCTTGAAATGTTTTTCAGGAACGACGAGTTCGTCGTGAAACCAGATAAAGTGCAAAGTGTCGCTCAGCCAGTCGTTTTATTTTACATGTGGATTTCTTCAGCAGCAGAGCGGATCAATCCCTTCTGCTCTCAGGAGTTTGTACGACGAGGATAAACAAAACGGCAGTGACCTGCATCCATCTTAGTCTGCTTTTACTAAACATGATGCAGCAAAACTGACAGCGTCAGCAGCTCCAACAGCCTTTATGAAGTTCATTAATAAAGTCTCAAGAAGAAGAAGAAAGTCATCTGTAAAGACTTAGAGGAGATTCAGAAGGCAATTCGAAAAAGAGACATAATTATGACCTCAAGCAGAATAATTTATATTTTTCCCCCCTCAGGAGTCTGCATTAAATTTAGATTTTCTTTCCCTAGAATTTTTTTTTTCTTAAACTGCAGATTTTGTATCACAATTCTGTCTTTTTCTCAGAATTTAGATTTTATTTTCTCAGAATTCTGACTTTAATCTCAGATGTTTGTTTTTTTTCTTGTAATTTTGACTGATCAGAAAATTTATATTTTTTCTTACTATTCAGATTTTCTCCTCAGTATTCTGCTTTTAATCTCAAAGGGGTTTTTTTCTTAGAATTTAACAATTTTCTTTCAATCTAGATTTTCTCTCATAATTCTGATTTTAATTTCTGAATTCTATTTTTTTATTGAAATTCTGTCTTTATTCAGATAATTTATTTTTCTTAGAATTCAGATTCTTTTGTCATAATTCTGACATTAGCATCAGAATTTTAATTATTTTATTCTTAGAATTCCGATTTTTATTTTATTTCTTTCATAATTCTGACTTTAATCTACCACATAAAAATGTTCCTTATATTGGACATAATCCAGAAAGTTAGTTCACTTCTAAATAAAAACCTTGAAAACTCAGAACCAGACTCTGAAGTTCACTCTTTATGTAACTTCCTCCCTTTCTTGCCTGTCAGAAAGGTGATGTCTGTGGTTTTGGTCACCAAAAATCACAATGTAAAACATGTGTAGCACCAGTCCTCTCATAATCATTAAGAGAAGGAAATGTTTACTCTTTTGCAGGAGGAACATGCAAACAGAACAATAATTCAGTGGCTTGCTTCGTATTTCAGTGCTGCTGCTGGTAGTTTGTGGTCGCACAGCGGCCTCTAGTGGCCACAAACACAACATGCGTGTAACTCTGATGATAAAAGCTGCAATGTGACGCAAAAAAATATTATTATATCGGAGAAGCTACAATGATGACTAAGAAGTTTAACCAGGAAAAACGAGCTTTTACTTTAACAAATGTAAAGGTAATGAGTCGGCAGTGATTTATTAAGTTCTCTGTGCTCACTAATGTGCAAAAGTCTTGAGTCACTCTTTATATTTCTCCAAACAGAGTTCATGCAACCTTTTAAAGCTCCGCAGTTGATCTTAGTTGATGTGCGGATCGTTCTCATTTTGACTGCAGCCTCTTCACCAGCTTGAGTTCGGCTTGGCTCTATGAGGAAGAAGTAATTGCTCCCTAAATAACTGGTTGTTCCACCATTGCGATAGCTCGTAATGAGTCTTTCACATCACTGTGGAGGAATGCTGACCCAACTCTTCTTTGGAAAATTGCTTTAAATTATCCTCATTAGGGTTTTTTTCACCAGGAACAGTGTGCTTTTAAAAAGTCATGCCTGCTGTATGTGTGCTGGATGTGTGTTTTACCTTTTTCCATGCCGGGTGGGACTACGTGAGTTAATTCAACAGGGCTGGACAATATGGCTGAAAAATACGACATAAGGTTTCCTATCAGTCGATATTGATCATAATTAATCTTTTTGATGTTTTAAATATCTGAAATACAACCAAACCTTTCTGTTTCATCCACAGTTTTCACTACACAACCTTCTTTTTTTTTCATTTTAAAGCAGTTATGGCGCAACGGTGAAACCTTAAACTTCTGCAGTGCCAGTTACCCAACAGATTGTTGCTAGGTGACGGAGTGAGTTAGTTGATTCCACCATCTTTGCTTAGATGTCTATGAGAGATTAAGCAGCTAAAGTCTTTCCTCTTGCCTACATCTCCCAGAATGCTGTGCGGCTCTGGATTAGAGTTCAGTGACATTATTGAACCTTCAAACTATTTCATTTATTGGTATTGATCATGTGTCTGTCAGGATAGACATCATTATTGATTTGAATTAAGTTGACGTATCCACTTCTAGTTTCAGCATCTTTGAACTTGAACTACAAGAAATATGGAAAATAAAAATGGTAACTCAGCTCCTCCAGACTAGCAGCAGCAATTAGCAAACACCTAGTGGAACTGCACATCTTTTGAGCTGCTAATACAAACTACTTATCAGTGGAAAAAAGCTCCTAAAGATGATGCTGAAAGCTTAATGGAGGAACATTGTTGTGACGACTTCCTGAAGGCGGAGTTTCAGAAAGAGCAGAAGCTTCTTAAAGAGACAGAGACCCAATTTGAAGGCGGTAAACTGCAAAGTCAAACATATTTCGGAAAATACAAAATACTTTGTAAACTTTTCCAGTCGGATAGACGTCAGTGACTTTGTTCTTCATCTGTTCTTTAATTTTAATGTTTTTTGTTTGTTTGTTTGTTTTTTTGAGGTTCTGTTGAAATATTTCTTGGTTCTAAAGTAGTAATCGGGCCTGGTTGTGATACGTTTTTTAATAGTAACTTGTAGCTGAAAGGTAAAAGACAAAAAAAAATCTAAGAACACTTTAAAGGATTAAAACAAAGGCTAAAGTCTTAAAGGAATTATGGAGCAATGCTAAAAAGAAAATTATTAATTTTACCTTAAAGTGTTGATGGAAATTAATCAGTTAATTTCCAAATCGTAAATTAGAGAGGCAGATCGAGGGAAAATCTTTATCTGCTGAACAGATGAGAGATATTCTGTTACATTTCTTGTCTGCAGCAGAATCTGACTCCAGATAAAACCAGCAGCAAAAATAAAATGAAATACATATTTCAGAGCCATAACTGGATGGAAAAACCAGTAGCTGCATTCTAGGAGGAAATAAATCCCTTCTTGGTGAGCCGTTAGTAAATAAAAACATTTCATAACACTCTGCAAAGGACAAACTCTGCAGCCAGGCAAGTAAATCACAGAAATATCTTCCGAAGTTGCTGATCTCGATCTGATCCAGGAGTTTTTCATGCAACAAACAGGAAAAAACTAAATGAAGAAAGAAACAGAGAAATGTTTATTCAGCAACACGAAGGAGATTAAAATTAGTTTCTAATGCTGACAAGTCCAAACAATGAGGGTCACAATCATGAAGCTGGAAACACAGGAGGGACGCAAAATGTTAACTTTTATTGCATTTTAAAAAAAAAAATAAAGCATATTGTAGCTTTTTATTATTATTTCATCAGCTCAATATTGAATTTAAAAATGTTTTGAACAAAACCAAAAGATTTGTGTAAAAAAATGTATCCATAAATGATTGTAGCTCCAAAACATAAATTATAGGACAGCACTGTTTTTTGAGTTATTTATTTTATTCTCCTTTAAACAAGAACAGGAAGTTGCTCTTTGTTTATTAATGTAGCTTTTGAGTAGAAGCTGTTTCCGGTTTTATTTACTGCAAAAATAAGATAAATGCAGAAACCTGAGAGTTAGTTTGCTCTACCACTAACACTGAAACATTTTTTATTTTTATTTTGTGGGGGTTTTGTGATAAAAGAAGCACATCAACCAGCTGTGCCTCATTGCAGAATTGCAATCGGGGCCCACATAAAATCATCAAGAGGGCCACAAATGGCCCCCGGGCCACACGTTGGACACCCCTAATCTAACTAAAGCAGAAACTACAGATGTAAATTACTAAACACACCTTTCTTTATGTTGCTAACAATATTTTTCCTTGCAGCACAAAGATTTAAATCCCCTTTCTGGTTTTTCTGCATGAGTGGATTCCCTCCAGCTTCCCCCGACAGTCCAGACACGCCACTGTTAGGCTGACATTTGACCTCTGTGATGCTGATGGACACACAGATACACACTCATGTCTGAAGGCAGTTTGGAGAAACCAGTTAACCCAGCGCTCATGTTTTTGGAGAGTGGGAGGAAGCCGGAGTACCCAGAGAAACCCAGCATGCACTGGGAGAACGGTCAACGACGCCGGGCCTGAACCAAGATCAATAAGAGGTCATTTTATTTATGCAGCACATTTTCAGCAACAAGGCAACTCAAAGAGCTTTACATGAACTAAAATACAAGCAAATAATAAACCAAAGGAAAGAGCAAAAGGAGAAAAATAATCTAATAATGTTGATATAAACCAGATTCTCCTGTTCAGGGTTGCTAGATAAGCAAACAATGTAAAAACATCTGAATTATTTTCCTGGCTATTATGTCTAAGGTCTAACAGTATTTATTCGTCTCCACCAGACGTCTCCCGTATCAGTTTGAGTTACAACAAACATTCGTTTTTCTTTGAACTGCAAAACCAGAAAATCTTACTTTTTTTTGTCTAGTTTCTTTTGCAAATATCTTTGTACACTTGAAATAAGTCAAAACTAACTTGCAAGTAACTTTAACAACACAGAGGAACTTGTCTTAAGTAAATAATTTTTGAATTTTGATTTTTAAAACATATTAGTTCCACTGGCAGATTATTTTCTACAACATGCAGAAAATGTTTTGTTATAAGTGAAATAATCTTCCAGTGGATCTAATATTCAGAATCAATATTCAATAATTATTTGCTTACAAAAAGCTCCTGCATTTCTGGAACTAGTTTTGTCCTATTTAAAGTGTAATGAGATATTTGCATTTGAAATTAGACAAAGGAAAAAATGCTTGGTAAGATTTTTCTGTTTATGCAGTGCAGAGAAAAATTAATTGCTGCAATCACTCAAAAAGGAGACCAGTAAATATTAATAAATATTATTATAGATAGTAGCTAGAAAAAAATAATTAAAATGTATTTTATGTTTTTACATAATTTTTGTGTGTGTTGACCTCTGGGTTCAGATCCAAGCTTGACGTCTTTTTGAGCTGATCTGAATTGAAATATATATTTTTAAAAAACTTAAACTGTGTTGAATATAATCCAATGAGCTTTCCTAGACCAACTCCAATCCTTAAAAATAAACTTATTTTAGTTACTTACCATCTTCTTTTCAAATGTTTTATATTCAAATTTTAAGGTCAACCAGTTCTTGAGATGACAATAACGTGTTGTTTTCAGCCCGTATTTGTTTAAAAATGTTAACTAAATGCAAAGAAACGTGAATTTCCTGTTGCTTTTCCAAGTTAAACATCATTCTGTTCCTCCTTTTCTTGAGTTCGTCTCGGCTATTCATGGACGCACAGATGGCACCATCCTACAGGCCCATTATGCTCACAGATGAATCTACTTAATTGGCCTGGTTTCTGGCTGTGGGGCTGCAGAGTGGACCGGACCTGCAGGAGGAAAACAGCCTCCTGCCTCCTAGAAAAGCTGCCTTTTCTCGCCCTTCCCGGTCTGACCTGAGCCTCGCAGCTCCACCATCGGCTCTGACAGACTGCCTCTCCCAACTCCACCACACCACGATCCGGACTCCACTGAAAAGCCTCCCGACTCAAGCCTCCATCCGCCATTTTCAGCAGATGGAAAGCAGGTAGAGCATTAAAATCCCAAGCCCCAGGTCCCAGACAAACGCAGGTAAGTGCGCCTCCGAGTATCCTAAACCCCGCTCCCCAAAAAGCACCTTACGGGAGGGAACATGGGGGGCAGAAAAAGCCTCAACAAACCACCTTACTCCGGAGCAGCAGCAGGAGGATCGGGGGGGGAGAGAGAGAAAAGGGGAGAGGACGGCTTGCATACAGCCAGGGGTAACAATAAACTACATCCCTCAGCCGCTGCTGCTCTGGACCTTTTAAATAATCTCTTTTATTCAACTTTTATTTAAAAAAAAAAACGGTGTAAAAACCCGCTTTGCGCACGCCGCTGTACGCGCAGAGGCGGTGCAAAAAATGGTTTGTTGATTGAACTTCAGCTACGAGGGAGGTTTAAAAATGTCCGATCGCAACTTCAGTAAAAAAAAAGAAAAATTAATTAATTAATCAACGTGAATGGGCTGGCCAATAAAAAGTTGATCCATTTTATTAGCAGGAATCAGCTTAAAAAAAAAAAAAGAAAGGCGAAGCGTGATCCAGTCAGATGGAGACAAAGAGAATAATATGCGTTTCTGCTGTCATTTTTCTGCTGGTTTCCATGGTGGATTCCTCATGTTTATGTCAGGTCGGGATGTCTGCGCTGGGACCTTGTGGGATGGATTCATATTTAATGAAGGTGATGAGTGAGAGCCCAGCCCACCTCACTTCAGCAGCTCATTGTTGTCCTCAACAATCGGCTTTCCTCCCACTTTGGAGGAAGAAAACATGTTTATGTTCCTGGATGGAGATCTAAGACGAGTGAGCAAGATTTAAGAAAATGGGGGGAAAATTTGAATCTTTCTTACAAGAAAAACTCAGTTTTTAAAATTATTTTTGTAACTCATTACTAAAACTCTTCATTTACTTTTAACTTTTCTCATTTTTTCCTGTTATTTGGATTTTAAGTGCCAGATCAACAGGATAACACTGCATAAATGTTTTTGTGAATGACTGATTATTTTCTCAGATGCAACTAATTAAAATCTCCTGTATGTAGTTTAATAGATCCGGCTGTTCTGTGAAAGTCTCAGAGGTTTGTTAGAAGACGTTTGTGAACAAACTGCATCATGGAAACAAAACAAACAGTGAAAACTGTGAATAAGTTTAAAGCAGATTTTAATTCAGTTTATCACATTTCTGCAACAGAGCAGCTCAGAGTGCTTCACACCATAAAAACAGCATGCAGTCAATAATTATGAAACAAACATTACATTTAGTCAAATGTGATCATCAAAATCATCAATAAAATCCACATCAAATGTATTGATCTCTGTGGATTGTTACTAGAAACCAAAGGTAACTCTAAACAGACGGCGTTTAAACTTAATTAAATCCAAAAGTACTTTATTGATCCCAAAGGGAAACTAAAAGTTGTAGCTCATTTAATTAAAGCGTTACTGTAGCAGCTGATGGCCGTAGGTAGTAAAAATCTCCTGTAGCAGTCTGGATCACAGCGAATTAGAAAAAGCCTCTGATTCTGTTTTTCTAGATTCATGGAGCGGATGGTCAGGATTGTCCAGAACCATCTTGATTTTAAGATGGTTCTGTACAGAACAGGACAGAACCAGAACCAGCCTTCTTTATGGTTGTTAAGCCTTTTTAAGACCCTGGTTCTGATTCTTGATTTAAAGGAACTCAGTGTTTTGGCTGTTTTGCAGTTTTCTGTAAGTTTGTTTCAGATTTGTGAAGCATAGAAGCTGAATGCTGCTTCTCTGGTTCTGGTTCTATAGACCAGAACCAGAACCATGAGTTTTCTGGAAGGTTGATATAACAACAGCAGACCTTTAATGTATCGTGATACTAAGCCGTTCAGTGATTTATAAACGAACAGCAGTATTTTAAAGTCTGTTCTCTGAGCTCAGGGAGCCAGAGTGGATAAACACTTGGATGAGTTTCTCTTCCTGAAATATTCTTGAATCTTTTTATTTTTTTATTTTATGATGTTTCAGAAAACAAGTGCTTGAGGTGTTTCCTTAAAATGCAGCCCATTTAATTCAACTGTTATGAATAATATGGCTGAAAAATGATATAATAATTTCACATAATTATTGATTAGTTTTTGTTTTAAATATCTGAAATACTGACAAATTGGTGGCGTGACATTTCCTGTTTGATCAACAGTTTAAATTCAAAGTTGTTGTTTTTTTCCAGC
Organism: Poecilia formosa; assembly: GCF_000485575.1. NCBI lineage: Eukaryota > Metazoa > Chordata > Actinopteri > Cyprinodontiformes > Poeciliidae > Poecilia > Poecilia formosa. The sequence goes on from NW_006799941.1 coordinate 3,656,870, forward strand.
AGTTATGAGGAACAGTGGTTAGACTGCTGCTGTACCAGTTACTCAGCAGGTTGTTGCTAGGTAACCAAAGAATGAGTTGCTAGGTAACCAAAGAGTGAGTGAGTGAGTGAGTGAGTGAGTTGAAGCCACCAATCTTACTTTTAACTAACCTTGAAAAGCTAAAGCCTTTCCTCTGCCTACATCTCCCAGAATGCTGTGCGGTTCTGGATTGCAGTTCAGTATATGTTCTATATATTGAATATTAAGTATTCTATCAGATATCTATTGATATTGATCATTTGTTTATCAGAATATATACTGTTATTGTGTGGAAGTCAGTAGAAAAAGACACGGTTGATTTATTGTCTCATTGTGAAATAACTTTAAAGTTTAAAAAGCCATGACATCTTTCTAGACTTTCCTGAATTGGGCATAAATATTGGGTTTTCAATGTAAATGACCAAAACTAGTGGAAGTTTGTTCCTCATGCTAAACATAATCTTTACAAAATAAAGTGAAAGTATAAGTCTGATAAATGTGGCATCTACCTTCAGGTTTGTTAGAACAACGATGAATTCACCCATTTTTCAAACTTTGCTTCGTGTTGCTGCTGATGTGACGATGAAACATTTTAAAAACTGAAGTTTTTCTGATAACTTGAGTAACTTTCAGTGTGTTGGGTTGTTTGTTCCCCCCACTGTTTGCGTCACTTAGTGTGGATCATGGCTTTTTCTGGAGAGTCAGTGGAGAGTCTGGAGGAAATTCCTGCTCATGTGTGGAGCGGCTTGCCAGAGTATCTGAATCTCGGACCGTCTGCCGTCAATCCGAGCCGCATCGGTGAGTTTTCCTGCTCTTCCACGTTTTTTTTAAAACTAGGATCAGCAATTCTATAGTTGCTATTTCATGGCTGCACTACAGTAAAAAATTGTTATTGTAAATGTTGAATACGTCAAAAATAATCAAATGAGAAACAAATTTTGTCAAAATTTACCAGAATTATTCATACCCATGGCAACTTTGTATTATAAATTCGAATAAGAAGTTTGTGTCTGGAATTTAATTACATTTATTTAAATCCATCATAATGATAAATAAATAAACATCTGTATTGGCATTACAGCAGTAAAATCCTTCTCATCCTAATGTTTTGTGCCTCCACAGATTCTGTCGGGTTCAGGTCTGGTCACTCCAAACGGTTAATATTACTGCCAGCCAGAATAAACACGGTGGTTAAATTAAATGATCATGGTAATCCAGTAAAAGTTTTGAGCTTAACGTTTATGTCTAGTAAATAGTTAGTGCAGGGATCTGCATGCTTTTATTACCCCAGAACCCATTTTCACTCCGTCACCTACCAAATAAAAGTGGCCAGAGTTGAAACACCAAAACACCTATTTAGAAGTTTTATTTTAGAAATAAAATGCCAATAAAAAGAACTGAATTGTAATATGTTGCGTTCCTCTCTTATTTCCATTTTAGACTGAAGTCGGTAGAAGTGCAGCAAAAGAGCAAAAGTAGTAGCTACCGAGTTATGGAGAATATAAAATTTGCAGGTTTTAGGAGTTTTTATGTTTTTCTCTCTTGAAAAGGGTAGAAAGTAAATGTAATTCTTTGAGCAAAGATTAAATTGTTTAATTTAGTTTATACATCTATAAACTGAAATGTAGCAAAAACAAAACAAAACATTAATTTGTCCTAAATTGATAAATAAACATGGAGTCATGCATTAACTCCTATGTCATCTTTCACGATAAGTCAGTAAAACTATGTGGCACTTTTCAATATAAAAATTACAACAAATACATTTAAGCAAAAGCAGATTTAAAAAGATTAGTCTAGTTTGGTGTAACTAAACTGTGTTTACTCAGTTAAAAATAAGAACAGAAATGAGATAACAGAATAGAAGATAAATCAAAATTAATTACTGCTGTAAAGATATTATTATTATTATTATTATTATTATTATTATTAATAATAATGTATTTTTGTATTTTTAGGTGTTTGGGCCACCACAGTGATCCCAAAGGGGAAACGGTTTGGTCCATTTATTGGAGAGAAGAAGAAGAGGTCACAGGTCCCCAGTAATGTTTACATGTGGGAGGTGTGTAGCACAATAATTCATTTTCACGTGGAAAACAAAACAGTCTGAAAACCTTCACAGAGCCACAGTGTGGGAAACAATAAATTAATGTTTGATGAATTACTGTAATTGTTATTTTTAACTATCTCTGCCAAGATTTCTGCCGTCCTGGTGCCAAAAATCTGAGCCTGGAAATCTAAAACAAGCCGAGTGTCTGGATTTAACAAGACTTTACAAATGATTTAGTCAAGTGCAGGAGTTTTAATAAAGTTAAAATAAAAACTTCTTGACACCCCCACTGCTACCGCACTGCAAAAACACAAAATCTTACCAAGTTTTTGGTCCAGTTTCTAGTGCAAATATCTGAAAACACTTGAAATAAGAAAAATAAACTTACAAGCAACTTTTCAGAAAGATACATTTCAAATCACTAATAACTTAATATTGATGAAAAAATGACTGTTCAATTGCAAGATTATTCCACAGTTAAAAGTGAAATAATCTGGCAGATTATTTCATCATACTAATATGATGTTATGAAATAATCTGCTGGATTATCACTAGATTATTTAACTAGCAGTGATAACATGATGCTATCATGAAATAATCTGTTGGATTATTTAACTAGCAGTGTTGACATGATGTTATCAGCTAAATAATCTACCAATAGAAGCGACGCTTTTTCATAGATATTAAGGAATTATTTACTTATAACATTCTCCTGTATCTTTCTGAAAGGTTATCTGTCAGTTAGTTTTATTTTATTTCAACTCTTCTAAGATATTTGCCCTAAAAACTAGACCAAACACTTTGTGTTTTTGCAGTGTACTTGTGGTAAATGTCATAAATAATATTTCAGCTTCCAGTTTTCAAGCGTGACCCGAGTTTTTCCCTAAAAGTCGTGTCACGCGGCCCGGCGGCTCATGTTTTGACCCGGTTGTCTCGATGGTGCGCTGCAGGTTTATTTCCCGGCTCGGGGATGGATGTGCATCGACGCCACAGACCCACTGAAGGGGAACTGGCTCCGGTATGTGAACTGGGCTCGTTCCAGTGAGGAGCAGAATCTGTTTCCACTGGAGATCAACAGAGCCATTTACTACAAAGTTTTGAGGGTAAGTTAAAGACTCGCGTCTGGACATGCGACCCGCTATGCTGTAGATTCATGAACTGGTTGATCTGGATTGGTTTTTGGAAAGCAGACATCTTGTTACATGAAGTCATAGTTTAGTTTGTACTGAATTAACACACTAAAATACAACTTAAACCACATATTTACATAGATACAGTCTAAAACTTCCCTTTGCTTTTTAGGATTACCAAAACAATTTCTATTTAATAAATACAAGCATAATGAGAGGGATATTTTTCCTTTTTTCAATCCCACAGGTTTACATACACTAAGATTTAAATACAGGTGACCCATAATGTTTCCTTGAAGAGGTTAAGATAGGTTCTATGGGCTGTATAAACCATGTTTATTATGTTTTATGCGCAAAATAATTCTTAGATAATGAGATAAATACTCAGTTCTGCCTGCTTGGAGCTCATTTCAGAATAAGCTGTCACTTAAAACCAAATAAGTTGCTGCTGACCACAACCCCTAATTCAATGCGCAATCACACACTTTGAAAAGCAGAAGTGGAGCCTCCTGCATAACCATCAAGAATGGACAAGGATTCATCTTTACTGAATGCTGTTATTCAGCAGCAACAAAGCCAGTGTGCTGTAAAACAGAATAATCCTGGCCACATTAGATCTGGAGAACAAAAATCATAAGCAAAAATTGGATTGTTTAGTTTAGCATTTTTTGATACCTTGAAGATAAAACTAATTTTCTGGTCTCAGCTGGTTGAAAAATGTTTCCCGGTCCTGTAACTTCCTATGGCTCAATTTTAGATGCCACCACTGATATCCTCTGATGCCTGTTCTTCTACCATTTCCTCTTTTTTCTGTTGGTGATTGTAAATCCTCAGTCACTGCTAGCTTTAGGTAAAAACTTTCATGTTACACATGTGAAGCAGGTGGAGTCGGTACCACATGTGATGGGTTCACATGTCAAAAGCTTTCCCTAGTTTAGTTGGTAAAGCTGCTGATTTTGTTTCAATCGAAGTTGTGAAATGAAAAATTACCTCCACATTTTGTTCCCATTTTCTTTCACAGCTACACGTTTATCTTGTCAGCTGCTAACGACACAGTAAAGCTTTATCACCCTGATGGATCCTCCCAGATTTTAGAGGCCATCATTCACACTTTGGCTTTAGAAAATGGATCAGACATTGATGATGCAACAGAGACCAGAAATAAATTGACTCTAAACAATAAATTCAAACCCTTGTTAGAAATATGCTAAACTAATCTGAATATGTTTTTATTTCATTTTGGTGAAATTTATATTTTTAGAATTTTACGTAAAGACAAGTTTAAAGATATTATTTTCCTTCCCATGTTAGGGTTAAGAAAAAAAGTGATTCACATTAAAGTTGTCAAATTAATTATCATAAAATTAAACCTTGTTGTTCTGCTGCAGTTCCAAGCAGC
>NW_006799941.1:3662863-3885486 GCF_000485575.1 Poecilia formosa
ATCAACAGTTTAAATTCAAAGTTGTTGTTTTTTTCCAGCAGTTATGAGGAACAGTGGTTAGACTGCTGCTGTACCAGTTACTCAGCAGGTTGTTGCTAGGTAACCAAAGAATGAGTTGCTAGGTAACCAAAGAGTGAGTGAGTGAGTGAGTGAGTGAGTTGAAGCCACCAATCTTACTTTTAACTAACCTTGAAAAGCTAAAGCCTTTCCTCTGCCTACATCTCCCAGAATGCTGTGCGGTTCTGGATTGCAGTTCAGTATATGTTCTATATATTGAATATTAAGTATTCTATCAGATATCTATTGATATTGATCATTTGTTTATCGGAATATATACTGTTGTGTGGAAGTCAGTAGAAAAAGACACGGTTGATTTATTGTCTCATTGTGAAATAACTTTAAAGTTTAAAAAGCCATGACATCTTTCTAGACTTTCCTGAATTGGGCATAAATATTGGGTTTTCAATGTAAATGACCAAAACTAGTGGAAGTTTGTTCCTCATGCTAAACATAATCTTTACAAAATAAAGTGAAAGTATAAGTCTGATAAATGTGGCATCTACCTTCAGGTTTGTTAGAACAACGATGAATTCACCCATTTTTCAAACTTTGCTTCGTGTTGCTGCTGATGTGACGATGAAACATTTTAAAAACTGAAGTTTTTCTGATAACTTGAGTAACTTTCAGTGTGTTGGGTTGTTTGTTCCCCCCGCTGTTTGCGTCACTTAGTGTGGATCATGGCTTTTTCTGGAGAGTCAGTGGAGAGTCTGGAGGAAATTCCTGCTCATGTGTGGAGCGGCTTGCCAGAGTATCTGAATCTCGGACCGTCTGCCGTCAATCCGAGCCGCATCGGTGAGTTTTCCTGCTCTTCCACGTTTTTTTTAAAACTAGGATCAGCAATTCTATAGTTGCTATTTCATGGCTGCACTACAGTAAAAAATTGTTATTGTAAATGTTGAATACGTCAAAAATAATCAAATGAGAAACAAATTTTGTCAAAATTTACCAGAATTATTCATACCCACGGCAACTTTGTATTATAAATTCGAATAAGAAGTTTGTGTCTGGAATTTAATTACATTTATTTAAATCCATCATAATAATAAATAAATAAATAAACATCTGTATTGGCATTACAGCAGTAAAATCCTTCTCATCCTAATGTTTTGTGCCTCCACAGATTCTGTCGGGTTCAGGTCTGGTCACTCCAAACGGTTAATATTACTGCCAGCCAGAATAAACACGGTGGTTAAATTAAATGATCATGGTAATCCAGTAAAAGTTTTGAGCTTAACGTTTATGTCTAGTAAATAGTTAGTGCAGGGATCTGCATGCTTTTATTACCCCAGAACCCATTTTCACTCCGTCACCTACCAAATAAAAGTGGCCAGAGTTGAAACACCAAAACACCTATTTAGAAGTTTTATTTTAGAAATAAAATGCCAATAAAAAGAACTGAATTGTAATATGTTGCGTTCCTCTCTTATTTCCATTTTAGACTGAAGTCGGTAGAAGTGCAGCAAAAGAGCAAAAGTAGTAGCTACCGAGTTATGGAGAATATAAAATTTGCAGGTTTTAGGAGTTTTTATGTTTTTCTCTCTTGAAAAGGGTAGAAAGTAAATGTAATTCTTTGAGCAAAGATTAAATTGTTTAATTTAGTTTATACATCTATAAACTGCAATGTAGCAAAAAAAAAACCCAAAACATTAATTTGTCCTAAATTGATAAATAAACATGGAGTCATGCATTAACTCCTAGGTCATCTTTCACGATAAGTCAGTAAAACTATGTGGCACTTTTCAATATAAAAATTACAACAAATACATTTAAGCAAAAGCAGATTTAAAAAGATTAGTCTAGTTTGGTGTAACTAAACTGTGTTTACTCAGTTAAAAATAAGAACAGAAATGAGATAACAGAATAGAAGATAAATCAAAATTAATTACTGCTGTAAAGATATTATTATTATTATTATTATTATTATTATTATTAATAATAATGTATTTTTGTATTTTTAGGTGTTTGGGCCACCACAGTGATCCCAAAGGGGAAACGGTTTGGTCCATTTATTGGAGAGAAGAAGAAGAGGTCACAGGTCCCCAGTAATGTTTACATGTGGGAGGTGTGTAGCACAATAATTCATTTTCACGTGGAAAACAAAACAGTCTGAAAACCTTCACAGAGCCACAGTGTGGGAAACAATAAATTAATGTTTGATGAATTACTGTAATTGTTATTTTTAACTATCTCTGCCAAGATTTCTGCCGTCCTGGTGCCAAAAATCTGAGCCTGGAAATCTAAAACAAGCCGAGTGTCTGGATTTAACAAGACTTTACAAATGATTTAGTCAAGTGCAGGAGTTTTAATAAAGTTAAAATAAAAACTTCTTGACACCCCCACTGCTACCGCACTGCAAAAACACAAAATCTTACCAAGTTTTTGGTCCAGTTTCTAGTGCAAATATCTGAAAACACTTGAAATAAGAAAAATAAACTTACAAGCAACTTTTCAGAAAGATACATTTCAAATCACTAATAACTTAATATTGATGAAAAAATGACTGTTCAATTGCAAGATTATTCCACAGTTAAAAGTGAAATAATCTGGCAGATTATTTCATCATACTAATATGATGTTATGAAATAATCTGCTGGATTATCACTAGATTATTTAACTAGCAGTGATAACATGATGCTATCATGAAATAATCTGTTGGATTATTTAACTAGCAGTGTTGACATGATGTTATCAGCTAAATAATCTACCAATAGAAGCGACGCTTTTTCATAGATATTAAGGAATTATTTACTTATAACATTCTCATGTATCTTTCTGAAAGGTTATCTGTCAGTTAGTTTTATTTTATTTCAACTCTTCTAAGATATTTGCCCTAAAAACTAGACCAAACACTTTGTGTTTTTGCAGTGTACTTGTGGTAAATGTCATAAATAATATTTCAGCTTCCAGTTTTCAAGCGTGACCCGAGTTTTTCCCTAAAAGTCGTGTCACGCGGCCCGGCGGCTCATGTTTTGACCCGGTTGTCTCGATGGTGCGCTGCAGGTTTATTTCCCGGCTCGGGGATGGATGTGCATCGACGCCACAGACCCGCTGAAGGGGAACTGGCTCCGGTATGTGAACTGGGCTCGTTCCAGTGAGGAGCAGAATCTGTTTCCACTGGAGATCAACAGAGCCATTTACTACAAAGTTTTGAGGGTAAGTTAAAGACTCGCGTCTGGACATGCGACCCGCTACGCTGTAGATTCATGAACTGGTTGATCTGGATTGGTTTTTGGAAAGCAGACATCTTGTTACATGAAGTCATAGTTTAGTTTGTACTGAATTAACACACTAAAATACAACTTAAACCACATATTTACATAGATACAGTCTAAAACTTCCCTTTGCTTTTTAGGATTACCAAAACAATTTCTATTTAATAAATACAAGCATAATGAGATGGATATTTTTCCTTTTTTCAATCCCACAGGTTTACATACACTAAGATTTAAATACAGGTGACCCATAATGTTTCCTTGAAGAGGTTAGGATAGGTTCTATGGGCTGTATAAACCATGTTTATTACGTTTTATGCTCAAAATAATTCTTAGATAATGAGATAAATGCTCAGTTCTGCCTGCTTGGAGCTCATTTCAAAATAAGCTGTCACTTTAAAACCAAATAAGTTGTTGCTGACCACAACCCCCAACTCAATGCGCAATCACACACTTTGAAAAGCAGAAGTGGAGCCTCCTGCATAACCATCAAGAATGGGCAAGGATTCATCTTTACTGAATGCTGTTATTCAGCAGCAACAAAGCCAGTGTGCTGTAAAACAGAATAATCCTGGCCACATTTGATCTGGAGAACAAAAATCATAAGCAAAAATTGGATTGTTTAGTTTAGCATTTTTGATACCCTGAAGATAAAACTAATTTTCTGGTCTCAGCTGGTTGAAAAATGTTTCCCGCTCCTGTAACTTCCTATGGCTCAATTTTAGATGCCACCACTGATATCCTCTGATGCCTGTTCTTCTACCATTTCCTCTTTTTTCTGTTGGTGATTGTAAATCCTCAGTCACTGCTAGCTTTAGGTAAAAACTTTCATGTTACACATGTGAAGCAGGTGGAGTCGGTACCACATGTGATGGGTTCACATGTCAAAAGCTTTCCCTAGTTTAGTTGGTAAAGCTGCTGATTTTGTTTCAATCGAAGTTGTGAAATAAAAATTACCTCCACATTTTGTTCCCATTTTCTTTCACAGCTACACGTTTATCTTGTCAGCTGCTAACGACACAGTAAAGCTTTATCACCCTGATGGATCCTCCCAGATTTTAGAGGCCATCATTCACACTTTGGCTTTAGAAAATGGATCAGACATTGATGATGCAACAGAGACCAGAAATAAATTGACTCTAAACAATAAATTCAAACCCTTGTTAGAAATATGCTAAACTAATCTGAATATGTTTTTATTTCATTTTGGTGAAATTTATATTTTTAGAATTTTACGTACAGACAAGTTTAAAGATATTATTTTCCTTCCCATGTTAGGGTTAAGAAAAAAAGTGATTCACATTAAAGTTGTCAAATTAATTATCATAAAATTAAACCTTGTTGTTCTGCTGCAGTTCCAAGCAGCTTTAATGTTAATTAGGTTGTAAAGTAGTTTGGATTTTTACAAGATGCATGAGGCTGATTGTTTGTTTTTTAACTCATAAAAGTAAAAAATATCTTACCAAGAAATTACTCAAGAGTAAAATAGTATTTGGTTAATAGGGAAAGACTAAGTAACTGATCAAAACGTAATTTAATATTTAAAAATCAAACAGATCAAAACATAAAGTTATGTGGATATTGTGGGATTTTCAAGGACCAAAATGAAAACATGACATAATTATAAAATAACAAAATCAGACAAAGGTTTTTATTTTCCTAATCAATTTCTTTTAATATGAAACTGATGAAATTCCAACTACCAGAGTTGGGTTGTAACTAGTTACATTTACTTAATTACATTTTCTTGAATAACTTTTTTTTTATTTTTTTTTATTACTTATAGGAGTATTTTTACTACACTGTACTTTTTACTTTTACTTGAGTAATTATATTATGAAGTATCACTACTCTTACTTGAGTAAAATGTATGGACTCTCGACCCACTGAATAAAAAACAAACATGTTTTAACCAAAAATCCACCAGACACAGACATATACCTGCAGTTTTTTTTATTAAAGTTTCATAAATTTTATAATCAAAGAAACTGATTTGGAGAAACACCATTTTTGCCTGAGTTTATTTATTATTATTATTATTATTATTTATTTTTTTACTTGTATGAATTGCTGTCATTTTTGTCCTTAGAATACCAAAATTTCCACTTAATTTTATATTTTAGTCCACCTGATAATGTAATTGTTAAATATGGAATGATTGATAATTTGATCAGTCAGTCAGTACTTAAGTAGACCTTTTACCAAATACATTTTACTCTTACTTGAGTAATTTCTTGGATGGCTACTTTTTACTTTTGCTTTAATAAAAACATATTTAAGTAGTGCTACTGTATAGTACAACTTTCGGGTACTCTGCCCTCCAACTCTGGTACATAAGTAGTGTTTTTAACAAATATGTTTTACTTTTGAGTAAAAACTATGCGGAAGCACTGCTACTCCTGCTGGAGTGTATAATTTGTGGGTGCTGTACCCAGCTCTGTTAATAACCCTGCTCCATAAGCGTTATAAGACAGATTAGATGCACAGTAGTCCAAATACCCGAGCGCTGCCTCCCAGCAAGCCGCGCTCTGATTGGCTGCCGGGCTCATCTCACATCGTTGCAGCCTATCGGGCCAGGAGAGGAGCTGCTGGTGTGGTACACAGTGGAAGACAACCCCGAGATAACAGCTGCGCTGGAAGAAGAAAGAGCCAGCAGAAGGAGCTCACCCAGGTCGAAACGAGGTGAGGCCTTAATACCGACCCACGCTGAAAGCTTGAGTTCACTCTGCGTGTTGTTTCCTCCGCGACTCGGTCCAAAGTTATAACTGACGAGCTAGCTGGCTATTACTAAAAGGGAGCTAACGTGCGATGTATGGGGCTTTTCTCCACTTTCACACCTCACCCAAAACTCGTTAATACTGCTTAATTTGGCTGTATTAGCCCAGCAGAGTGGGTTGGATTGTCGTATCTAGGTGTTTAAAGAGTTTCCGAGCTGGTTTTTCTTTCCCTGGACCCAACGTTGTTGAGGATGTGACCTTCCTTGGGTTCATCCATCGCCCGAGCCTCTCTACTTGATGATGGCCTAGCAAGTTAGCTAACGAGCCAGCTTCCTTATCCCGACGGTAGTCTCGTTTGGGCTCAAGTATTTAGTTGCAGCCTTAAAATACAGAGGCTGTGTAGCGTGTTCGGGTTGGCTCTGACTGTGGTTGTGGTAGATAATCACAAATTCATCGAGTTATTACAGTTTAATGCGTTGAAAGCTAGCATGAGGCTAAAAACGGCTAGTCTGGACGCACGGACATCTCGGTGTGGAGGAGCAGATTGTTTACAGGGTGGATGAAACCACTTCTAATTTAGTGAAAATCAACGAAATTAATCTCTAATGTTTTCATTTAGTTTCTGTTAAAGCAATGGATTCAAACTGGCCAACTCAAACAAAGCGCCACAAATGTACGTTTCTTTTTACATCTGTTTCACAAGAGTTTTAAATGATTTATTTCAGAAACTCAATCATGGCTAATGAAAACACACGGGTTATGTTGTTAACTCTTCTCCCAAATTAGTGTCAACACAACCAACATGGCTGTCATGTGCTCCTACATTCACAAGTATGAACTTTGAACATGTATTTCCATAAAGGAAAGCAGCAAGTTAACTCAGAGAAGAAAGCTAGAGCTGTCAAGCTTTACTTATAAACATGTCCTATATCATTAGATTATTCCAGTCACATTAGCCCTGTGTAGGTCATCATTTGCCCTACAGCTAACAGGAACCTTGACTCTGTTGTAATGAGATATATGGCGAGACAAATCCTGCTTTATCCCCCATGAAAAGGAAACATTGAGACTGAAAGTTAAGTGAGTTAATCTTTTTTTTCCAGACTCCTTTATTTTGTTATCATTTTATTCCTGACTCATTCAAGGCCATGCTTATCAAAGAAGCGTTAAGATGATAGTTTGTAAAAGTGAGTGTTAGTTTTGTCTGTGATAATGCTAACTTTTACATTGTGATTTTTTTCCCCCTCCCACTTGTGTTCAGTTCTTTGAATTTTATTGACTGAAATTGAGAAGTATGCAATCAGGGGAAAATAAATCTAGAATGCAGCCAAAAATTGCTTAAGGATGACGGCCGTGCACTTGGAACGCAGAGTTTAATAAATGTAGCAATGTTAAAAGTCTCCAGCCTGAATTTGGCTTCAAAATGGGAGGATTTCAATGACAAAGTAAAGGGGAGGAAATCTGGAGAAATGTCTGGTAGCGGCAGCTTGGAGAACAAACAAACCGGCACTCTTATGTAGATTTTTAAAAGCTCTCTGTGGTGCGCTCAGTTGTATGAGCACTTTCAAAAAATATGAAAATTCTGGAAGGATTTGGATGTAATTTATACACCAGGTTTTCACCAGTATTGTTAACTTTATCTGCACCAGAATGTTTAAACTTTGCCACCAAAATGGCTTACACTGATCATACAGTCTTTCTTTTTTCTGCACAAGTCCATAATTTATTGATGTGTTTAAGTACTCTGCAGCGATGTAGCTAAACATTACTTCTAGGAAACCATCGTTCATGCCATTCAAGCTCAAGTCCATCTGCTGCCCTCATCATGTTGTGTGACCATGGGAAGTCACCTCTAGCTAATGCTTCACATAAACGATGAAAGGAACGCTAAAATATTCACAGATAATCAGACACCAGCTGCATTTGGCTCACACACAGATAAAAACAATGTATCACAGCTGAAGCTAAGAGGTTTTGCTAAGTAAGCTTGACATATTGTGGTCCACAGACATTGGCAGGTTTTGTTTTATTTTCTTTTTTTTGCCAGAAGAGGACATTTTCTTTTAGGCTTTACCTTAGTGAAAAATTATTTACCTAATCTCTGTTGCAAAAGTTTGCACTCCATCTTTGTTCCGCCTTACTATTATATTAAGCAGCCAAACACCAGTTTGGCATAAATTCACTAAAAAAAGCTTAACCAAAACAGAACATCATCCTATAAATAATGATTTTTCGGACAGTGCAGTTCAAGATGGCTGGTAATCACTTCCTGTTTGTGTGTTAGATGTGACTACAAGGCTTTTTAAAAGGGTTTATCTAGTTGAAAAAGACAGACTATGATTGTTTCACATGTTTGCTTCTGATATTCCTACGTTTCATAACTCTAAACTAGAATGATTATCCTTTGAGTTTACGGACCAGGACTTGTTTTTGATGCTTCTGTCTTGCAGGGCTGCGTTTCTGTGAAGCCCTGCAGGCAAAACACCTTTCAACTACTTCAACTACTGTGATGTCATACATTTTTCCACCAATATACTGCTTTGCATATTTAAACAGAAAGGAAAATTTATTTTTGATTATTATCAGTAATTCTTGTTTATACTTTTATAGAAATGTTTTTTTTAAGTTGACATTCATGACTCTATATAGTACAGATCTAATGCAAGTCTAATGATACACACAAGGAAGTAAAGAACGTAATTATATGAATTTAGGCCTCAGACCACAACCCGTCTAGCTGCAAGTTCAACAAAACAACTATTAAATAATTACATTATACTTACTCTTTTTAAAAATTGGTTTAAGATCAAAACTAAACTAAATGCCAGGAGACTTTCGTCTTAATGTTGGTTTAAGGTTGTAGAAAAGTGTTTTCTCTCGACATATGCTGTCATCACACAATCTTTTGGTAAATAGCTGCTGTTGCTCACTCTGTTCTTAAGTGTGATTAAACAATTGCAGAAGAAGGAGATGATGAAAGGAGCCTTCATTAAAGGAGCCCAAATTAAACCTCAAACTGAGAAACAGGATGTTGGGAGTGGGTGCAGACAGTTTGCTCTGGGATCGGCTTGTTTCTGGAAAAACAACTTTTTTTCAGCGTGAGCTCAAATTAAAGATGCACTCGCTTTAATTGAGGCTTAATATCGCACCATTTAAGATGAGACATCTGGTTTCCTTTAGCATTTTATGACAAATCACAAATTTAAGCCGGAGTTTAGCTGCGTAATTTAAAAATGTGTGGAGTAGCACTCTGAAAAAACGTCTACACAGAATAATCTCCAGTGTCTCCAGTACGTTGAATTCAGATTGTTTGTTTAAAACGGAGCTCATCTTCAGTTGTAGCACCACTGCATTGCATGAGCATCTTAAACACTGCATAGCCGCAGGCCGTGTTTGGACCGGTACTCGCAGGGACCGCCATGGTGCGCTGCGTCATTTCTCACCATTAACACACACTGAACTTTTACTGAAATGTCAGAGACTCAACAGATAACAAACTCCAGTCATGGTTGTATCATAAGTGTAAAAACATCTGGTGGAGATGAGAAGGATAAAATGTTGTGGAGTAGTGTTGAAATGAAAAAACAACCAGTAGTAGTTATGTAAATACCAATACAGTCGACAAGTGGACAGCTCTGAAGTTTTAATTCAACTTGGCATTTTATTAAAAGGATGTTTGACAACCTTTAAGGAATCTGGACTATCTTTGTTCAGCTGTAGTTTAAAATCTTAACGAATAGAAAGTCTTCAAACTAAACACATGTTCTTAAAAAACACAGTTTTGATTTAAAATGTTTGCTGGTTCTAAAAACAGAGAGTTCATGCACAGAAAGCATAGAGGGAATAAAGTAATCACTGACTCGTTGATTTTAATCAGGACAAATATAGACATTACAATCTATCATCAAAATAATCACAAGACTGTAAACCCGATGTGGTCAGTTTCTGATATTGTTGACGTGGTGAAGTGAGGAAAAGGTGGAGACAATGTATCTCCGATGCTGTCATCTTAAAATGATTCTCAGACCAAGGTTCCTCCTAATGCATTCAGTGATTTAATCATTAATAAAGTGAAGAGCTGATCTGGTCGAACACTAACTTCTGGTGTCATTCTGAAGTAGACTGCAGCTTAGAAATGGGGACGTACTCGCATCGTTATAATAAAAATTATCCAACCTGTGATAATACTGAGAAATGGCAGTGTGATTGGGTGCGTTACTTTTGCTATCCGAGCTATGGTTCCCTTGGTTTCCATGACAACGTCAGTAAATGATGCAATTTACATGTCAAAATATGATAAAATGCAGTGAATGTTCTGCTAAGCAGCATAGTTACATGTTTGTAAAGTTTTATTTTTGGGTATGCATTTTGTTTTTTCTGAAGTTCTGACTGTGCAGTGGTAAAGTTAAATAAATATACTATCTACCAAAATGACTTTAAAGTCTATATCACACATCCATAGTTGCAGATTTAAATGTGTTCATAGAGTTTCATTGACATTTCATGCTATTATTGTGCTTGCAGTGAAACTTGAGCTTTTTGCTTATTATAATTTATTGATAAATAACAAAATTTCCAGTAAAATTTGGTGATTAACTATTTTGTCTAGTAGCTCTATCAACATAATTGAAGCCTTTGCCTTGTAAACCTTTGTTGTGACCATGACTAATACGGAGTGGCCTGTGTGTGTGTGTGTGTGTTTCAGCTAGAAGAAAGTTGGTGGAGAAAGCCAGACAGGCTGGTTTGGGTGGATTCAAGAAAACAAGTGGAACCAAAACTACTGCCAGGGAAATGTGGGAGGGGGGAGAAGGTGAGTATTTATTCATTAGTTAAACAAATGTTTGGTAATTAAAGCTCTACTTTGACCCATTAATTCAAAATATGTTTACTAAGGGAGCACAATTTTCATTTATTTTACTCAGGTGATAAGGAGGAGGGTGAGAGACTGTCAGGGACCTCTCAGGAGCTCCATGAAGCCCATCCTTTAGGAAGCACCAACCACAAACATTTGCAGGACACGTCCGCATCAGGGGTGGACAAGGGAAACTATGAGGAAGATGAAGAAGAAGAGGACGAAGAAGAAGAGAATGGCGATGACAGTTGTGAAATGCAGCACCAAACCTCAAAGCAATTATCCGAGCAGTCGAGCTCGTTGCTATCTGGCAGTGGAGAAAGCCATAAGGATCCACAGGAGAGCCCCCCGCTACCCCAACGGGGTGGAGACCCTGAGCAGGACCCTGACGGGGAGCTGGAGGAAGACCTCCAAGGAGAATCCTATCCCTGCGACCACTGTGAGCGCCACTTCTCCTCCAGACAGGGTCTGGAGCGCCATATACATGTTCATGGCATCAGCAACCAACAAGCACAAGTCTTTAAGTGCCGATACTGCAATAAGCCTTTCAGCTCACAAGTCGGGCGCCGGCGGCATGAAAGACGGCACGAAAACGGATCCAAGAAGATGCCCGGCTCCCAGGCTGGAGTTGGTGGCCTCCTCAGTCCTGCAGGGCAGACTGATTCAAGTCCTGACTGCACCAGTCCAACCAGTCAGCTCATAGCCATAGGGTCCCAGTTTGACATGCAGAGGAAAGAGTTGGGACTCCACACCAATCGTCCGTCGATGTTTGATGAGAACGGGGAGTCAAAGGAGCTTCATCCTTGCAAGTACTGCAACAAAGCGTTCGGCACACACACTAACATGCGCAGGCACCAACGCAGAATACATGAGCGCCACCTGTTGCCGAAGGGAGTTCGCAGGAAAGGCATGCTGCTGCAGGAGGCGTCGGCACAGCAGCCGGGCGCGTCCCCAAGCGCCAGCCCTCCTCTGGTCTACATGCCCAGTGCCGACACGGAGGACGAGGCAGACAGAGACGATTACGCCATCGACATATCCAAAAACATCTCGGAGAACCTCAGCTTCTACATTGATGGCAAGATTGTGTCAACGAGCACGGCAAGCAGCTGTGAGGTCATAGAAGTGGACACGAGGTCGGCGGCTTTGTTTGGCCTGGACACGGTCATCATCAGCCCAAATCAGATTAGTCAAGCACTGAAGGTGGAGGCGAGAACGAACGCCACAAAGCCAATCACTAGCAATGAGCAGCCTGCAGCAAAAAGAAGAACATCAACTCCCCCCCTCGTCACCAGCCTGAAAGTGGAGACGGAAACGGCTCCTTCGCCTTCATCCTCCTCGTCGTCCTCATCCAACCTGTTGGTAGGAGGACTTTTCCAGCAGGATTCATCAACACTTCAGAGGGAGAAAACCATTTATCTCTCTCCTAAACTCAAACAGCTCCTTCAGACGCAAGACTTCCAAAAATCAACAATAGCCCTTATTACCGAGAGCCACAGACTGGCCGCACTTCCAGGCGCTTCTGGAAAGTTCAAAAGGAGGACCGGTTCTCCACCTTCATCCCCACAGCTCAGTCCGACTGTCAAAACTGAAAGCTGTAAAGCTGAAGCAGCGAGCGGAAACGCCCTCAAGGTGCCAAAGCTGGAAAGCCATAGTGTGCCGCCTCCTGAAAGCCTCCTAGATGAGGAAGATGAAGATTCTCCAAGCTCCTCCGGAAGCCACGCCTCCTCCAGCGGCGGGGGGAGTTCCTGCAACCAGCAGCCCTTGGATCTGTCCAGCTCTGTCTGCAAGCGAAGCGACGGCCCAAACCAGGCGACTGGAGACTCGGCTCTGGATTTAAGTGTAAACCGGAAAGCCACCCCAGAACCCGATTTAAAGGGCGGGCTAGCGCCACAACCCCCGGTAAAGAAGAAGAAGCCAAACACGAGCATGTTGGAAAAGGTGCTAATGAACGAGTACGTTGGTCTAACGTTGCCAGGAGAGGAGGGGCCTTCAACCCTGACAACCCTAAGCTGTTTTCGTACTCAGTCCCCAAATGTTGCATCGGATTCTGCTCACCCGTCTCCGCCCTCCCTGACTCCGGTCACAATAAACCCCTCCTCGCCCAGCTCTTCTAGTGTAACGTCTCCGACGCCGCCTCCTCCCATTCTGCCCACTATACCGTCTCCTCCAACGCTCCCCAGCTCGCCGCAGCCTTCGGATTCACCCCTCCCGGTCCTCTCGCCAAAAATGTCTCCGAAAGCTGATGAACCCAAGCATCTGTCGGATTCTATCGAAAATTTCTCATCGGAGGAGAACAAGGATGAAGAGGAGAGTAACATTTCTGAGCCACAAGATTATCCAAGCACTCCACTCCAAAGTCCCCCCAATCAGTCGGTAGCATCAAGTCCACTTGGACCTAAAACAGAAGACCTGGCTAAAAATGTTGATGTTTCTCTTTCTGCAGTATGTAACAGTCTAACAAACGGCAGCTTAACCCAGGTTGAAGAAACGGAAATATCTTTGAAAACCGATTTTGCTGCTCTTTCCCCTCAACCAGAATTGCCGTCATCTTCCAAATCTCCTCCTGTTGCATCACACAGGTCCTCCCCATCAGCCGCTTTGCAATCCCCCCCCCAGATTAAAGTGAAAGAAGAGCCTCTTCACTGTGAAGACGACTTGTCTGCTGTAAACCACTCACCTCACGACTCCTCGCTTCCGCCTGCTGCTCTCGATAAACTGTCCACTGAAACCCGGGAGGCGGAGGAAGTGGACTCCACGTACTGCAAGACCTTCGTGTGCAATGTGTGCGAGGAGCCGTTCGACTCCATCAAAGAGCTCAGCGGCCACATCACAGATCACGCTGCTGACTGGCCCTTCAAATGCGAATTTTGCGTCCAGCTGTTTGGCGACGAGGCAGCCGTTCTGGCCCACCGCACGGCGCTGCATGGGGTGGGTCGCATCTTCCTGTGCTCCGTCTGTTCCAAAGAGTTTGCCTTCCTCTGTAACCTCCAGCAGCACCAAAAGGACCTTCACCCCAACGAGTCATGCACTCATACTACTGTGGAGAGCGGCAAGCTGAGGCCGCAGAATTACACTGATCCGTCCAGAGCCAAAGAGGAGAGCGCTCCCTCGACACCGGTGCTAGGAACGCCCAATAAAAATGACGTGTCGGCGAAAGAGGAGGCCGATGTGAACGGGAATAACACGGAGGACCCCAACGAGGAGCTGTACACTACAATAAAGATCATGGCTTCAGAGGGAGGGAAGCCTAAAGGTCCCGACGTCCGACTTGGCATCAATCAACACTATCCCAGTTTCAAACCACCACCTTTCCCCTACCACAGCCGCTCTCACTCTGGTTCGGTGGCCTCTGCTACAAACTTCACCACCCACAACATACCGCAAACCTTCAGCACTGCCATCCGCTGCACCAAATGTGGCAACAGCTTCGACAACATGCCCGAGCTGCACAAGCACATACTGGTGTGTGCCAACGCCAGCGACAAGAAGCGTTACACTCCCAAGAAAAACCCGATTCCCCTAAAGCAAATTGTGAAGAGCCCCAATGGAATGGTGTCGCCCACCACAACAGCTGAGACTGCACCGGAGGCCGCCGCCGTTGCAGGTCAGAGCGCGTTCCGTCGGATGGGGCAACCAAAGAAACTCAACTTCAATCAGGAAACGGGGAAAATGAAAATGAGCGCCCTGAGTAAGAAGAAAAACCAGCTGGTCCAGAAGGCGATCTCGCAGAAACATAGAACCGTCAGTACTGCAAAGAAGGTGGTGGTCAAATCTGAAGACGTGCCGCTGTCCAACGTCTGCCCCCACTGCAGCCGGGAGTTCACCTACACGGCTAGTCTGCATAAACACATGGTCATCAGCTGCCCCATGAAACCTGCCGTCACTAAAAAGGGCAAGAAAGGGTTGGCAGAGGTGAAAAAAGAGGCCGTTTCTTTAGTGGATAAGAACACAAATAGGAAGAGACTTCCAGAAGACGATGTGCAGACAGAGCCACGGGCTAAACCTCCGGGAAAGAGAAGAGCCCGAAGTTTAACTGCAGCAGAGCCTGAATCCACTGAGGTGAGCAAAGGAAAGCCTCCTTCTGCAGTGGGTCGATTAAAAAGGCCTGCCGTGCTCTCTGCACCTATTCCCGCCCGCAAAAAAACCAAAAAGGGCCAAGCTGCGGCTCTACGTCCCCCTTCGCCTCCTCCTGACACTCCCAGTGACACAGCACAACGGCCAACCATGAGAATGAAGCGTACGGGCAAAAAGCCAGCGACTAAGAGATCAGCAGTGGTCAAACCACCTCCAGCAGCACTGCCAGCACAGCTGAAGAAAGAGGAGCGCGTCTCGCTCAGAAAGAGGGACCGAGCCGGGGGTCCGGTCACCAGGAGCTCACAGATGGCCAACTCTGCTCCTCCTGCTGAGGTGAAGACTGAGGAGCAACCGCTGCATGAGACGAAAGACCCCCAGGTAAACCATGTCACTTTGGTATGTTTATGTAGGGCAGCAGAAGTCACCAAGATGTTATATTTGATCTCTGGGTTCTGGCTATTGGTGTAGGGTGTCCTTTAATGAACACCGTACTTTGGCTTCTGTTACTGTGAGCCGCCTGCTGACATATTTAAGCCACTGCCCTATATTTGTATTGAAATATTAACTTTTTTTTCCACATAAAGCATTTACGTAAGCAACCCTTCCTTGTTCGTCTCAGGTTTAGTAGGTTGACTTCACAACAGACACACTCAGGTTCACTGTTTTTATTATAACGAGAGAAAATCAAGTTTGTGTTTAAAATCAATCCAGCATCTTCTGCCCCACAGTTGCAGACGGCACCAGAAAAAAATGGGTTGACTGTGGTCATGTAGTGGTATTTAGCTAAATTTACATAATTAATCCACATAACCAATCTCATCTTTAACATAAATTACAATAAATATACATTTTTAGTACAGGAAATAAAATCACACATGGACCATTGAAAAACTAACACACAATTGATAATTAAAACTTTATATAAAAAATTTAAACATGCATAACAACAGAACAAGAAAGTTTCTTCCCTTATGCATTAAATAAAATACAATAAATGACCCTAAACAAACTACAGAGCAATAGCTCCCAGTGAGCAGTTGACAGCAGTTCAATGGTAAAATGAAACCCTGTTAAAACACACACCATTAATTAAAACAGATAAAAACAAAACATGGCCAAAGTGTGTATAAAGCCCTGCATATAATTAAACTTGTCTAAAATATGTTAGAATGTAATACTTGTAAAGAAAACGAGGAGCTGATCGTAATAAATACCACAGTTACTGAAGGCGACAGAAAAAGGGGGAGGAGCTGTCAGTTACCGGTTGCTATGGTAACCGCCAACTGCCAGGAGCAAATGTCAGGAGAAGATGACTTTTTGATTAAACAAAATGAATTTGAAGAAAACATTTTAACACACTTCACATCTATAATATTGCTAAAATAAAACCCTGTTCCACATACAGCTCTGGATATAATTTTCTCTTATAGTTCCTTTAATAGTAACCGAATGTTAAAGGATTTTTTTTATTTAATTTTTTTAAGCAAGCAGGTTCAAATAAACCATCAACAATAAGCAATAAATCAATTACTGTTATTATTATTATTATTAGCCTTGATTTCACCAGGAAAATGCCATTGAGATTAAAAATCTCTTTTGCAAGAAAATCCTGGCTAAGACTGGCAGCCATGATAAATTAAAACTGACTCAGTATTTTTTATTCTGATGATTAATATTTTTTTTGAAAGGCTGTTTAGTTTCATGTTCCATTTTGGTTGAGTTGTTTTTTTTTTCTAAAAACTGAAATATCTTCCAGTTCTAGATTGAATTGTTCTTTACAAAATTAAATTATTGATATTTGAGAGAACAAACTGGTATTATTATGCCATTATCGTTGTATTATTTGAAAATGGTATGTCAAATTACATATTGAAACATTAGAAAACACTGATTGAAAGTTTGGTCATGCAGCTCTGAGGCGTCATTGCTGTGTTTTTTTTGGGTTTTTTTTGTTGCAGCAGTTGCCGATGAAATAAGCCATGGCGACCGCATCGGGTTTCTCTAAGGACTCCAGACTCCACCTATCAGGCAAACCCTCCGGACTCACCAAGGCACTGAGGACCGTGATGGTTTTGATCCATCTTATCCAGCTCTGCCTGTCTCAGCTGCCTTTGCTGGACTAAAGGAGGGAACTCTTTGTATCTTCCACTTATCTTATGGACTAAACTGAGCCTTGAATTCTGCCAGCCTTGCAAAAAAAAAACCCAAAAAAGGAAACTGTAGATTATGGTGACATTCTATGAACAATTTGTGTCATACTTGACCCAAAACAGTAAGATTAGGGCTTTGTTTTTTGTAAGCTGATCTATTGCAAATGGCAATCATGTGTCAGATAGGGTGAATTCTCTATTTCGATTATTTTTTCCCCTTCTTTGAATTGTTTAGGTTTTTGATTCTCCTAATGCATGAGCTGAGTAGAGGAAAAACTAGGATGAACCAGTCCTAACGCGTCTCCCTGTGGGCAGTACTTAAGTTTAAACATGATTTGCAAAGTACGTATGTTTTTGTAGCCGCTATATTGTAGAATATATCTCATTGGCTATTTTTTGTTGTGGGGAAATGGCAGCAAACGATGTTGTTCTGCATCTAATGGTCCTCAGGAACACTGTGTAAGCGTGTGGTAGGTATTGTGGTTGTATGTGCAGCCAGACCGCTCTTCCTTCATGTCTGCATCTCAAATGTGTCATGTTTTCCACTTCATCTGGCGTTGGCAGGTGATTCCCGACGGGAGAGATGTTGTGATCTCCTTTAAAGTATCTGTCATTCAAGCAGCCCAATGTTCCTACAGCACTTTAAAACAAACTGCCAAAACTTTAAGCCGGGTCAGCAGGATGTGTGTGTGACGGAGTGTGTTCTGGTTTGCCCAAACCATCATGCAAAACTAATCTTGAGTGCAAACTCTGCAGCCGAATTTCTGAACTGGTGTCTGAGTTGAGGTATTTAAATGCATGGAAAATGCAGATTTTTATACTTCATAGCATAAAAAATGTGTTCAATAAGATGTCTGTAGACATTACGTTGATTGAAGAGCCACACTAACAGCTGTGAGGACAGATTTTTTTTATATTTTCCTGGAGTATGTTTGCGTTTGTCTTGTGAATGGAAACATTTGTAATTTTTGGGTTTTTGGTGCTCAGCCCCTTTTAGATTATAATCATGTCTACATGTACCACAGATAAAGCAAAAAAAAAAACAAAAAAACACAAGTAACCCCAAGAAGTGCTTAAAAACTTGTAGAATGTTATTGGAAATTATTTGGACATTTAATTAGGAATTAAAGTTAATTTATATTTTCATGACAATTATGTTTTTCCTCTCAGCATTAAAATTATGTATTTAAGGATGAACAAAAATCCCAAATGACCTCAAGTAAGACATTGCTGTAATTGAAATTATAAATAAAAAATGTTTTTCAGTTTGTGTGCAGCTTTTGGTTTCAGTTTGACTGGGATGGATGTTTCTGTCTCCACATTGATTTTACTAGAAATACTGCATTAATTCTCAACATTTTTGGACTAATTTTTTGTGGTCATACGTTTTGGTTTCTGTTTATGGCTGATTCTTAATCTTCTTTATAATTATAAAACACTTTTCCTGCCACTAAGGCTGTAATTAAGTTGTTTACTCCCCATGGCTTTTTTTTTTTGACGACTTAGGCTACAGAAGATAAAAACCCCAAACCTTTCCAGAAAGTTAAAGTTTTACATAAGACCAATAAAAAGAAGTTGTCACTGAAGAAGCCAATTGAGTCTAGTGATGAACCCAAGAATATTAAAGGAAAGTTGAGTGGAAGGAAAATGCATGGCAGAAAAAAGTTTAAATGTAATAAAGGGAAACGCCCTTCTGATGGTTTTGAAGCAAAGATTTTCCAATATACATTTTCGACATGCTGTCTTTAAGAAGAATTTACATTAAAACTTATTCTTTATATTTTATTATCATTTTAGTTGCCTGTTTTTTCACCAGGTAGTGTATATAAAACAAATATTAGCCTAGCAAAAAGCAATAAAGGTGTACTGATCTACAAAATAAATAACCATATAATTGTTTTTCACTTTCAGAAACAAACTTCTTGGCTGAATTTTAACTCGATCCATAAAAAAAGTATAAATAATATTATACTTTGGACTAAACTGTAGATACAAACTAAACATATTATTCCCAGTACAAATAAATTATTTTGTAACAAAGAACACATTTTTTTCTGTTGCCAGAATTGGAAACGGTCCGTTCAGAGAGGCACTGATAAATTAATACACTTTGTTGCTTCAAGGCTGAACGACTGTAAATGTTTGCTCTCAGGAAACCATCAAAAAGCAGCTAAAAGCCTTCAGCTGATCCAAAACAAGAGCTGTGATTAAAACTGAAATCTGCTGTCTTGGCTTCCCTTCACCTGTTAAATCCTGAGTAGATTTTAAGTTTCTCCTCATTTATAAAGGTTTAATAATTAACCTCCTTCATTCACCAGACTGGTCCATATGTTCCTAGCAGAGTGAATTGCTTTGTTTTCTGTTATCTTCTCTCCATAGAAGCAACATCTGGTTTGATTTTCTGTTTAGACGCCTTCCTGGAGGAGGAATCAGCTGATTATAATGCTGTCAACACCAAATCCTTCTCCATTGATGATACACTGACCCTGTCGTTCAGTGATTAACCCCGCCTCTCTGCTGGACAACGCTATTGGCCGACTGCTGCAGATAACTATCTGTAGACTGGAAAACTGCTTCACAGCTCCTCTGTTAACATGTCTCTCCATTAAAGAAGCTGCTACTGTCATTAAGGTAAATGACAGTAGCATTAAAGGGGTAGTATTATATGTTTTCCAGGCACATAGAGCCGTTTCACAGCACAATCAAGTAACTGTTAGCTTCAGTTGTTAAAACAATATAATATACAGCTCTGGGGAAAAATTAAGAGATCACTTAAAATTATCAGTTTCTCTGATTTTACTCTTTATAGGTTTATGTTTGAGTAAAATGAACATTGTTCTTTTATTCTATGAACTACTGACATGTTTCTGAAATTCCAAGAAAAAATTTAGTATTTGCAGAAAATGAGAAATGGTCAGAATAACTAAAAAGATGCAGAGCTTTCAGACCTCAAATAATGCAAAGGAAACAAATTCATATTCATTTATAAATAGTAATTTATAAATGTAGAAATGTTGATTTCTGATCTCAGGAAGAGTTCAGAAATCAACATTTGGTGGAATAACGAGGAGGTTTTCAATGGAGTTCAGTGCAGTGGTCTTAATTTATTCTAGAGTTGTATATCAATTAACATTTATACTTTGTAATTGGGCGTCTGTCTCTTTAAAAACTGCTCCTCTTTCTGAAACTCCGCCTTCAGGAAGTCATCACAACATCGCTCCGTTTGCACTGAGAAGTAGCTCCTGTAATGATCCACCAGGTGTTTGCTAATTGCTGCCGGCTAGTCTGAAGGAGCTGCGTGGGGGAGCTGCAGGTGGAGGGTCCACCCGTCCTTTCTGCACAGCTGAATGGTTGTCATGGCAGAAAGAATTGGAGAAAATCTCCAGGTGTGTTTTTGATGAAGAAATAACATAATGCAAAATTCAACAGAGTAGATTTTACATGACGCTGCCCCTTTAAATTCTTACTTTTCGTTAACATTTGTAAGTACTCCTGAATCACTTTCTCTTTTTGTGTGTATCCTCTGTTTCCCCCCTGATGGTCATTAACGCTGAGTCGGGTTCTGCTGGAGAGGAGTTTTTCCTTCCCACTGTCTCTTCATGCATGCTTGATATGACGGTTTGCTGAAAAGTCAACAACACAACTGATTGTCGCTTCATGCTCATCCACGACGGGTGAATGCTGTAAGTTACTGATACTACACAATCTTTTTAGTCAAATAATCAGCTGAACTTGATGCACGCACTGCAAAAACACTAAATATTACCAAGTGCTGGTGTCTCGTTTATAGTGCAAATATCTTAGCACACAAAGTAACTTACAGGAAACTTTTCAGCAGGATATAGGCGCTTGTTTAAGTAAATAATTCCTTAATATTGATTAAAACTATGTGTTTCATTGGTGAATTATTTCACTTATAGCAAGACATTTTCCCCATGTTACTAATGAATTATTCTGCCAGTGGAACCAGTAGTTTTTCATTAATATTAAGGGATTATTGACTTGAAACAAGCTTCTATATTTTGCTAAAAATGTGCTTAGAAGTTGGTTTTGTCATATTTCAAGTGAACTAAGATGTTTGCACTAGAAACTAGACCAAAAATACTTGGTAAGAGCTTTTTCTTTTTTTTATGATGCTGTTTGATAACTAGGATCAATTGGAATATATGCATGATTAAACTGAAGTGACTTTTTTGTAAATTACCGTGAGATTACATGGTGTAAACTGTCACTACATAATTAAACTGAATCAAATAGTTGTACTAATTAAAAACAGCAATTATAAAATAACAAGTAATATAACTACAGAAATAATGTCAAATAGACATGTAGCATTTAAAAACTGTGTAACAGAGAGCCGAACCGGACATAAAGCACTACAATAAATTATAACTTAAATAAAGTTCCTGATGATATTCTGACTTATTGAAACGTTATGGTAGCCTTGCTCCTTACCGTTGACCTCTGCTCAGGTCAGCAGCCTCGGTCCGGGGCAGGCACGTGCTCCTTGCCCCCCAAGTGCCCTTTTGGTCAATTTATTATTTTTTTTATTTTTTGGTATTATTTCCTAAGCCCTCTTCTGACACATAATAACATGTACTAAAATTATTTGTAATTATTATTATTATTATTATTATTATTTTTGTTGGGCATTTTTTGTACAACATAATAAGCCCTCCGGTCACGTTGTTACCTTTGACCTTTTGCCCGTGACGCATGACGCAGTTTGCCTCTCGCGCAGTGACAGAAGGCGGCTAACTGGAGCTCAATGTAGCGAACGTTCCAGATTACAGAACAGTTTTTGGTGAATAAAGTGGAGCAGACTTGCTGCTTCTCAGATGACGGAAAACGTTGAAGTATCGTTTCTGCTTCAGCCCGGAGTCGCGGTTTAAGCAGAGAGGTAATGAAATACAACAGACACTGACAGGCCTCTGCGTCTGCCTTTCTCTGAACTACTGAGACAGCCAGGTGAGGAAAAACTGTTCTTGTCTATCGATTCAGTATTTTTATCATGCAGACATTAGGCTGTTGTTGTTGTGCTATTAGCTAGCTGCTAGCTAACGACTTTGCTAGCAAAGCTAGATGACTAAAAAGCTTCTTCCCTGTATCGTTAATGATATCGGTCATTCTTCAGTATCGCTTATGCAATAGAGGCACATCGACTGTCCAAAACGATCATCTCCATAGTGGATAAATGTCTTCTAATTTCCTTTGCTGCATAATGTACATTGCATTTATTCTAGCGTTAGGTAAATGTACCTTGAAAGAGAATAGCTCTTAAATAAAAGTCCAACAAAGATATTATTTTAGAATTAAAAATAACACACCCTGAATTACCAAGATAGATATAATGTATGTAATACAAGTGTGTCATTAATGAAGGGGAAAAAACTCAATCCAGACTTTAAGTTTAGGGTCTGGTTCACAGAGTATGAAGTTATTTTTCCCCAATTATTCAATGAAAAAAAAAAGACCTCAATTAAGTAAAATAAAATTGTTAATAAAACTTTTGGAATTGTAATGATTTTTTTTTATTTAAAAACCGTTTTGTTTAAAAAAAAACTTTTTTTTTAAATTGAATAACTAATTTTTGTCTTGTGAACTTAAAAAGTTATTTGCCAAACAAACTTTTATTTGCACACATCATAAATCTTTTGTTGTGATTTTAGGCCCTGCCCACGATGTCATGTGAGAATCACAAATAGTTTTTTCACTTCATGAGACAAACATGTGTGATTTTAATTTTTTAGAAAATTAAGCAAAACTGAGTAGGCTTTTCTCATGGTGACATGCATTAACAATTCAATTTTTGCTTTTGTTTTTTTGTCTTTTTTCTGCAGTTCCACATTAAAGTTTGGTGCAGCTCTGCTTTCCTGAATGGACCATCTTCATCTCCACTGCAGTAGCAAACAGGCAGCTCTTTTTTATAGATTACAGTCCACTAAAAGGTTGCATTGGGCCCTTGTTCACATTTTAAATAGTGTAATTCTGTAAAGACAATATGTCTGGTGGTCTAGCTCTGATTTACATATCTTGCTAAATTGCGGGTTTGAATATTGCAATACTTTCCTATAACAAATTAGACCTGGAGAAAGAAATTACTAATAAAATATCTTGCATATGCATAGTTGTATGTTCTATATAGAGACTTTTCTTAGCTTTGATTGCAAAATGATAAAATTTTGTAATTTATCATTGTTTTATTAAACTCTGAAAACTGTGTGGCTTTAATATTATGTCCTAAAGTGCGGTTAGATGTGCCCCCCCTTTTTTTTTTTTTTTTNATTATAACTTAAAGTTCCTGGTGATATTCTGATTTATTGAAACGTTCTGGTAGCCTCGCTCCTTACCGTTGACCTCTGCTCAGGTCAGCAGCCTCCGGCCGGGCCGGGGTGCTTCTGCTGCCCTTCCTCTGCCTGTTCCTGACAGATTTGTATCAGTTTACTCTTCACTGATATTGACATGCGAGTGACAAAGTGCTTTAAATTCTCAATTTCTGCAGTTTTCTGTGAATCAGCAGAGAAATAAGGAGTAAACGTTTGCACAGTTGAAAGATTCATGAGGAGATTATTTGGCTAGAACTTCAGAAATCAATTTTTATTACATAAGCTGCTCAAGGAAAGTGGAGTTTGTGTTACATGATTACCCAAAATAGAAAATTAAGGCGCCTTAGCATTAAAATTTATAATAAAATATTATGGTTGCTGCTATTCTGATAAATAACACCACTATAATAAACTATTTTAGTCATAAAAATGTCCTGGCAGATGTCACATGGGCAATTTTATATGCCCATGAATCAGCATAAATTATTCAGTAAGGCTGTGCATATTTGCGAGACTCTACGGGAGCAGCATTTTTGGAAACTTAAGACGTGAGAGGATATTAAAACAGTAAATCTGGAATATGCATAAACATCACAGCTGGATACTCTTGCATGAAAGTTAACAATTTAAAGCATGAGTACATATCCAGCAGTAACAGAACTTAAAAATTACGTTGGACATAATCACCAAGAGTAAAACTGCCAGCTTTACTTTTGGAAAGTTTCTGCCGTCCAAGTGTTTGTTTTTCAAACTCTGCGATTTGCTTTTGTTTTAATTTCATAGGAAAAAGGACGACAAACATCAAGCAACTTTAATTCAAAAACAGAGAATGAAGTGTTTGGCTGAAAACAGAAAGAAGTGATCCAGGCACTGAAACAGTTTCAGAAAAATAAATAAATAAACCACCCAGGATGTTTAGGACATTATCCATTTATCTTTCTTCTATAGCAAGACTAAATGCAAGGCCATCTTTATGTTTACAATCTATAATGATTTACAGAAATATTCCATCAAAAATATATCTGGTTGAAAGATGGCTGCCTTCTTTAATCCAATCACTTTCTCTGTGAATGCTCAGGATTAGCAGAGTCTCCTGTAACGGTGGATAAACTGGTAAATTGATTCTCTACTATTAGCACATTTAGCAGCACATTCATGGGGATGATTGACAGCGCTAAGACCCTCCTCCTGGCTCTGATTGGTTGTTTTTCAGATGGCAGTAGCAGCTCAGAGAGGAAGTGGAGGAGATTGATCTTTTCACAGATTATCTCATAACAAAAAGTCACAACATGGTCATAGTTCGTATATATATATATATATATATATATATATATATATATATATATATATATATATATATATATATATATAAGTTTCATACTGTGTGTGTTGAGTCTCACGCTGGAGATTTTGATGGCTAAAACTAAAACACCTCCGTTCCTGTGACGTCACACTCGTCTGATCCGGCTGAGTTTATTTTTGGGTCAGATCTCATCCGTCAGTCCTTTAATGGTCTGTCAAACCTTCTGCACGGCGGCTGCCTGGTACCAAAAACCTGAGTCTTAACACCGGAAACAAGCTGGATCTGTACTGAACACATGATGCATGCATATCCTACTGATGGATGCGGTCATGAGACGATGCGTCCTGTGCGCCGGGTTCGATCCACAAGGCTGGATTTGTGGTCTTTCTGATGGAGTCGTGTTTATTTGGCCCCGCTGACGTGATGCTGGAGTTTACAGCCGGATGTTGTTTATGGGTGATCGGTGCGGTTGTAGGAGTGCTACACCATACTCATGCTGTCAGGGTGAAATATGGCTGCACTCTCCCCAGATTGCTGTGCTGAGCTTCTGCTCTATTCATAAAAATGCAATTCCACACAACTCTATGCGCCCGACTTGACTGAATGACACGATGTGCCAGAGAAGCAGATTTAGGATTTAGAAGAGTAAAAAAAAATGTACAGGCATCAATTATGACGCATAGAATGGAAAATCATTCCAAGAATGTAAAATTTAATTAGTTTTTTCCCCCACTTTATGGCTTCATAAAACAATTTGAGATGATTAACTATTGCAGCTCAGCTGTTGGAGAGTTTATCTATAATAATAAGTTTATCTATAGTAATCTATAGAACTATACGTTCTATAGATTATTGCTGGAGGAAAGCGATCACAGCTTTTTGTTATCTATCTGTATTTCTACTAAAAACAGTGTATGTGAAGTTAATTATGTTTACACAGAAGACTTCAGAAAATATTAAAAATAATCATTTAAAATGTAACTCATATGCTTCCAAAATACAAAGAAAATTACATAAATTATCCCAAAACTTTAGTCCTTTCATGTGACGCATCCAAAACATATCCAAAGCTCCAAGATATTTTATCTGTTTTTATAAATTAAACAGGAAATATTGCATAAGAGTAAATCCTAAGACAATTTCTTACTATCTGAAAAGTGTGGTGTGCCTTTGTATTCAGCACTTTGGACAAACTTTGCCATGTGTCATCAGCTTTGCACCTTTAGAGACATTTTTGCTAATTTGTATTGTAGAATAGTTCAAGCTAAAGACTTGCACACAAATTATCTGTTGTATTTAGCTTTTTACTTTTACTAGGCCATTCTAACATATGCTTTCATTCAGCTCTAAGTTTAAGGTAATTTTTCTGCTGTAATGTGAGTCTCCACACACTCTTGTATTTTACAGCATTTAAGAGGTATTTTTCCTGGATTTTGCTGTATGTATCTCTGTCAACTAGAACCAGCCTCCCCACAGAATGACGCTGCCACCTCCATGTTTCATGACCGACGTGGGGTTCAGGTGGTTTTGCTTTGCTAGGTTTCAAGTTTGAAATTTGGGCCAGAAATTTTGCTCTAATTTGACTTGAAAAATGATTTGCACATTTATTTTTATTGAGGTGATTTCTGTACAGGATTTATTTATGTGTCTCACAACAGAAAAGCACACCACACTTTTCAGACTTTTATTTGTAAACATTCTTTAAAACCATTCCTCGTTTTCTTTCTTTGAAGAACATTTTGCTTAAATATCCAGTCGTCTTGCATCTGTTTGAGTTGCAGTGGATCAGATTAACCTGAAATAAACTCGGCTTTCTGAAGGGACTTAAACTGTTTCTCTGGCCCGTTCTGCTGAAGGAGAGGCATGTGAAATGTTCACCATGTTTACTTTCCTGCACTACTGTCAGACGCCGCTGAACTTGAGGTTAATATAACCCGACTGGTGAAAGCTGGGATTTGGCTTTGGCGGCAGAGAGCGATGGGAATGTCGTTAGCCTTGCAGGTAAATATTGAGAGAGAATTGAAATTTTAACTTGATGGAGGAAAGAGAGCGGGAGTTACAGACGCTCCTGAGGGAGGCATAACTGTCTGCACAAATATTTCAGAGTGGACCCGTGTGCTGGATGGACTCAGCTACATGCTGACACCGCCATCCACAGACCCAGTCACACAGCTAAACCTGTCATAAAGATGAGACCCCTTCTGCAAAGATGAAAAGCTGACTTTTACTGTCGCTGCAAGGTCTTCACTGGGCATAAACTCAACTTACAGAGCTCTTTGTGTAGTGAGGAAAACCTTTACAGCTGCTTATTTCATATAAAAATAAATCTTTTGTCGATTATTTTGGGTAAAACTGATGATTTGTGTCAATAAGAAAAAGAAAATTCAGATTTTTTTTGTGGCGACTTTCTGTTCAGAGGTCATCACACGACAGAGAGAATTCAGAAAAACCAAAACTAACATGCAAGTTATTGCTTCACTTCTTCTTCATATAGACACTCATCATTTTCAGTTTGGGAGTTTCAAACAGGAAGGTTATTGTTATAAACTGACTCACCACTCACTTATAAATAACCAGACTTCTATGTAAATATGCAAAGCAGCAGTGACGTTTTTAGCTTGGCAGAAATTTGTCTGGTTAACTAAACGAACTGACATCCCTCAGAAAAACTTTAATGGTAATATTACCAACAACTGGAGCAGCAGAAATTCACATACACTAAATAAAAAAACAATAATTCTCAATATCTGATATTAAATAAGGTTTTTTTGTTTTGTTGCTGTTTTAGAACAGTCAAGTTTACTAAAACTTTTTTTTTTTTTAAATATCTTTTTATTTCTGTCCCTAAATCAGGAGTTTATACGCACTGAGGTTACTGCGCCTTTAAATTATTCAGGAAGGCCCAAATGATGACGTCATTGCCTTGTAAGTTTCTGATAGGTTCATTGGTTATTTCCCAACACTGAATCTAAATGGAGGAACACGTGTGTGTTTTTAGCTAAATCTCAGTCTGCTTCATTTTGTTACTCCACTGGAAAATCAGCAGAAATCATCAACAGGAAGGAAATGTGAACATTTACCTGCCTGACTGGTTAAACCATGCATGAAGGGGTCTGGTTTTGTTTGAACAATTATATAAAAAATGAAAACAATGGGAATGGCTTCCATCTGTTCTCTGTGAGTTTGTTTAAATATGAAAGAACTTATTAGTTCTGTCTCTTTCCTCCTTAGAAAACATATTCTTTTGTATATTTTGATGCTTGCTGGATAAAAGAACGTCAGCAAGGGGAAAAATTTAGACACTTTAATCCCTTGATTTTTATTCTCAACAGATCATTTCTGCTTAAAAGACATTTGTTTTCCTCCAAACTGATATGTGTGTTTACCACAAAACCTACTGGTCATGTTTTATCTTTAAGCTGCTGACACACAGTTTCATCTCTTGACCCATGTGGTATGTTAAAAAACACGCAGGTATGGCTCCTAACAGGAGGAAATTAAGGAAATTTTGAGGAACATCAAGACTTATCCCCTATATGAAGCACAAGTTACTTTTGTTGTACCCCAGTTCTGAATAGTGCGCGTCTGTTAGAATCAGGAGTGTGAAGTTCACAATGTTCTGCTGCATCAGGATGAGACTCGATACTTTTGCAGTCATAGTTGTTTCATTTTGTTTTGTTTTATGTTTACAACCCTACTGACTGGGTTTCCCCAAGAGGTCAGGTAATTATCTATCCATCCATTTGCTGTACCTGTTGAATTATTTAGGTTGCAGTAAAATCTGTAGCAGTCGGACTCGTCTGGTCATTGTGTTCACTACAGCAGCAAAGCAGCTTCTTGTCCTTCTAAACCATGAAAAAGACATGAAAGTCAGAGTCACAACTGTGTGATGAGATGTTATAGATTCACAACACAGTTTATTGTAATTGACTCGCTTCCTCATTTAACTTACAAATAGCTGATACCAAAATCTCTTCTGAACTTGAAAAGTTACAGGTAACACCAACTACAGTCTGAGCACTTTGCAAGAACAGGAGACAAATCTATTGACATGTAATAACCTACAAAAAAGAAAAAAAAAATCTGAATTTTATCACTCACTAAAACCTACAATTTGTCTTCTACATAATTATTACATTTTTTTCATTTTTACCTACTCTCCCTTTCTCAAAATGCCTGGTAGCATGGACGATACTTAAACAGATGATAATGGTCAGACGGCTCATAAACCTTGAATAACCTCAGAAAAATTTGACCTGTAGCGTTTTACTATTTCATGCAACAGAATACAGAGTATAAAATAGAAAACCTGCAACCCACTGGCTTGTGGGGGATTTAAATAGACAAAATATAATTTGTTTACTGCAAAAAAACCCACATAGCAAACAGAGAGAGAAGCTGCAGTGGCAGTTGCTTATATGTGACAATACAGAGCCTCCAAAAACAGCTCCCTGCACCCGTTTCCTGTTCAAAGAGAATAGCATTAAAGCTGATGAAGACGGAGAGGATCTTTATTCTGCTGAGCATTAGTCTCGCAGAGTTGGAGATGGGAGTTGAGATTTGTCTTTGTTTCTGAAATGTCTGGTTTGATCTTTGCATTTTGCAGTTTTTAGTTGTATTGTGTATGCAGCCCCATTCCAAGGGATGCTCAGTCAATCTGAAAACCCATTACTGCTATTTAATGACAAACTGATTCTGTTTCAGTTTGGGTTCTGTAGGTTTTGGTGTGCGAAGCGTCCTGCCGGTTTATTTCAAAACAAGAGGTCTGGATTTGAGGAAGTGATCCCTGGTGTGTCCACCCTGCTGAGCCGAGGAGTGAGAGACGGCTCCATGACGACGGGTCTCTGGGAGGAAACCGCCTGTAAACCAGCTGCCAGCTACAGGAGTGTTAGATTAGGGACTTACTGCCAAAAATTGCACTTGAGTCGCATTTTTACCAAATACTTTTTAACTCTTACTTGAGTAGTTTCTTGAATAGATACTTCCTACTTTTACTTAGTAAAAGTATGTTGAAGTAGAGTTACTCCTACTTGAGTACATCTTTTGGGTACTCTACCCATCTCTGGTAGTTTGTGGATCTGAATTCACAAAATGGGGAAAGTTAAACTAGAATAAATAATCGTGTCTTTCACGGTCGGAGAGGTTATGTGAGGATGTAGATTATTGCTAAAACACACTCGTCTTCCTCTGCGTTGCAGCGACTGGAAGTCTGCCTCATGATCTCCGCTGCTGCTTCCCTGTATACGGAGGCGTGTTCACAAGGGTTGTGTTTCCAGTGGGGCCAAGGAGGAGCTGATTTTTATTTTATACTCAGCACTTTTCTACAATGCCTTTTCATGTTGAAGCCTCTGGAAACTACCAGCTGTACAAGCCCTACTTTCACTTTTAATACAACTCCTCCACTTGTTCTTTCTCCATTTTTTTCTCCCAAATTCTCGTCTGCATTGAGGTGGAGGGAAAGATGAAGCGCTCCAGTATGCCTGGAGTCTGTTTCCCAGCAGCGGCCCGGGCTTTGAGATGGATCGTGGGGATTTGCATGGGGTGGGGCTGGGGTAGTGATAGAGATGTGAGGGGAGAGAGAGTGAAATGTTACGCTGAGGCAAAGCAAATGAGGTCTGGAAAGAAGGGGGAGGGGAGAAAACCTAGATCATAAGATAAAAGTGTGTCCATGCCAGGAATGTGAGTAATCAATTATTGAGTTAATCTAAAATAGAGTGATTTTATCAATCAACTAATGATTAATTGTTAATCGGCTGAATTTTCTCTTGTATCAAGAGGATAAACCATTTTTCCATAACATAGAGTTACATTTTTCATAATATACTGAATTAAAAACAATAATAATCATTAAATTTTAACATTATTTTATGTCAGTTGTATGATAACAGAATAAGCTGAAAATGTGGGTTTTCTCACATTATTAAACTTAGAGATATTTATAAAATATAATAACCTCTAAAGTTGCTGAATAGAAAAAAAAAGATTAAACTTTAGGTGCTTGTCCAGTGTTTATATTTCAAAACAGAACCGCATGAAGTTAATTCCCAACCCACTCTGGACTCTGGATTATTTCTCTTTCCCACTATAAGTTTCGCTTCACCATCTTTGTTTCTGTACTGTTCTTATTCTCGTAGATTTTTTACTTTTTTAAAATTTGTCTGCTAAAGATTGGGTCAATCCAAACCAGGCGGCTGTTAATATTCAATATTTGGAAACCAATCAAGCGGACTGAACGGTTTTGCTCACTTTCTCCGCTGCCATTGCTAAAACTACAGACAGACTAGAATTATAAAATAGTGCAAAAAATAAAAAAATCGACGTCATTGTTCACAACTTCTCCTTCTGCTCGCTGATTGGCCCGCCCTAAAACCAACTGGAGAGAATCAGAGTGAAGAGGAGAAATCCGCCAGAACCAAGATTTTATTTGAACAGGAAGGTAACATTTTCCACTATCATAGTTCTGGCTCCGCTTAACGAAGATGACTGGCGGCCTCTGTTGGATGACGGCCAAACTGCAACACTACATGACGATAAAAGAAGCGGATGTTATTAGGCTGTATTAACACTGCAGCCTAAAGTGACCCAATTGCTATTTTTAGTCAAATCTGATTTTTTTTTTTTGCCCTGTCATTCATACTTCCAAATGTGTCTTGTATGTGTGAACTGCAAACGACCTGAAAGTGTCCCGCATGCGCAGTAGAGGGCGCAATAATAGAGAGCGTGCTCAGTGTTTTTCCAACCGCCATAAAGAAATAGTGGTCAGTGTTTGCGGAAGTAAACGTGGATGCTAACGTGGAGCTTAGCTTACGATTTTGAAGATGATGTCCGACAGGAGCCAGCATATTAAAAACTTAATTATCATTACAGTCCGCCATGGTTGTTGTTTGTCTTCCCGCTTGCACGTATGAGGGAGCAGAAAAGTGACGTTTGTCGAGTATCAGTGACGTTCAGTTCAGATGACCTGGACATTAGGTCACATTTGAATCGGATACATATTGGATATCCAAGGGTGCGTTCACACTGCAGCCTGAAGTGACTCATTTCCGATTTTTTGGACGTAATATGACCTGTGTCCGATCTTTTCATGACAGTGTGAACAGCACAGGTCGGATTCTTTTTCGAATGTGACCCATATCCGAAACTATCCGATTCAAATTCATCCGAACTGAATGTCACTGATTCTCAACAAATCTCACTATTCTGCGTCCTGATAAGCGCAAGTGAGAAGAAAAACAACAACCATGACGGACAATATGAGGATTAAGATGTTAATATGCTGCTCTGGTCGGATAACAACTTCAAATATGTAAGCTAAGCTCCACCGTTAGCCTCCATGTTTACTTCTGCAAACACTGAGCACTTCTTCTTTTTATGGCTGGTGGCAGAACACTGAGAACGCTGACGCTATTGCGCCCCCTAGTGCGCATGCGGGACACTTTCAGGCCCGTTCACACTGCAGAAACGCATACAGGTCGCATTTACTGGCAGTGTGAACGGCTCCGGCAAAAAAATCGGAATTGCCAAAAAATCGGAATTGAGTCACTTCAGGCTGCAGTGTGAACACACCCCAAGTGGACTGGGTCGCATTCGAACAGAATCTGACCTGTGTTGTTCAGACTGTTATGAAAAGAAAAGGGTCGCATTAAGGCAAAAAAAAAAAAAATCGGAAATGGGTCACTTCAGGCTGCAGTGTGAATGTAGCTTAGTAAGCCATTTATCGATCGTAAGTCGATTAATTGTTTTCATCCCTATTCATACAGCTGTCTCCTTCAGAGTCAGCTCTTGCTGGATTGACTTTTTTTTTTTTACCTGGCAGAAGCTGCTGTTTCTTTCCGTCCAACGCCGCCTGACCGGACCATGGAGGATTGTCGATCTGTATGGATGAAGGTGAACATGATCAGAGTTCGCCTCTAGTTCTGCTACCTGTCCTCTGAGATGCTCTCGTAGAGAACTTTCTCTCCTGCACGCTCACTTACATGCTGACGAGGATCCAGCCCAGCACACACACACACACACACACACACACACCACCACCTATCAGTGCAGGCGAGCAGCTCTATTCGTACTGGTGTGTGCAGTGAGGAGCTGTATTTCACTCCCCATCCGCAGCAGCAGGACAGCTCCACAGGAGTGCGGTTGTCACCAGACATCACACAGCAGCTCAAGGCAAGCATCAACCTTCTCTCTCTTCCTCTTTTGTTCTCTGCTCTCCACTTTCCCTCCTTTCACCGATCTTGGAGTGACGCAGTCTGCCCGACCTTCCCTTATCTCTCCGCTCTCTATTTCTGGCTCCTCAGCAAGTGGGACTGCCATGGAGGACACCCTCACCTGCAGCCATGCCACCTTCTCCCAGGTGTTTGGACGCCAGGGGCAGCTCATGCAAGCCAGTAAGTGACAGGAAACGCACCTCCTGATAAAAGCTGCATGTATCATGTGTCAGTATCTGCTCTCCACCTTTTGCTAATCCAGTTTCTCTTTTCTTTTTGGCTTGTTGTTGCAGTTTTTTGTTTTAGAGTGATCCTGATATTGTGCAACAAGCATTTGTAAACGTGTCACAGAACCGGTTTACAATAGGATGAGGAAAACAGAAGCAGTTGTGGTTGCGTGATTAGGGAGAGGATCCTCTTAAGTTTTGAATGATTGCTGTTGATGATGTTGGCAGTAAGTTCATGAGAGGCAGGTTGAGCATCTTGGTGTATTCAGAGCATTTCTGTTTGCTGTCAGGAGCTGAGCTACGTTTGTGACGCTAACTCAGCCAGCCTGAGATTTATCTGAAATGAAAGCACAGAAAAATTGGAAGAACACTTCTCTGATGCAATGTTTTTAAAATACCAAATAATTTATGAAGAGAGGGGGTTAAATGATTGTGTTTCTGTTCCCTACTTTCAGATCCATGTTTGATATTCCACATGGTATGTTTTCATTTAGTTTTTCTAATGGTTGTGCAGGATCTTCTGGGCTTCTCGTGCTGTCAGCCTAAAGTTATTCCTTTTTATCCCTTTTATTGTGTATGAAGTGTTTAAGTTTGCTATTATGACATATTTTTGCTGCTTTGTGATTGCAGCGACTGGGAAACCACTGAATCAAAACTAGATTTTACAAGAGAACAATACAGCTCATTTTATGATATTGTACCATCATGTAGCGTCTTATACTGCATTGTAATATACGTAATGTTGGGCCTGTCATAATATAATCAATAAATCAATTAATTGCATGGTAAATGGAAATGAGCTCAATAATTTCCATTTCCATGATAAATCTCTTCTCTGTTTTTCTACCAAGAACTGGATGACAAAAGTCTCCAGTCTGGTTCTTTGGTTTCAACATTTCCCTTTTTTCAAAGACAATTTTATTTGTTGTTTTGTTTATTTATTTTGGATATTTAAATTGTCCTCCAGTTCCAGTGTTAAATGTTAGAGTTAACACTTTGAACTTAAAGTTTATTGATCTTTGAGAATGTGTTCTTGTATTATTATGACCTGAAAATGGTCTCAACATTATTATCGTTTATTGCAATAACTTTTGGGACAATTTATCGTCCAAAAAATATTTTGTCTCAGGCTTACATAATGTATCATGTTGTACTACTATACCATATCACATTGTGTTGTCATACAATACAAACCGCAGAGAGTATCATACTACACCTTACCGTTTATCGTAGCTCACATTTACAATGCAGATTTATGGTATTTGAATGAAACAGAAAAATAAAACAGCTTTTGTCGCATTTATTATGCATGATGTTGATATTTCTGGAGGTGATGCAGTCGGCTTATGAGAGGCAGGTCGAGCATGTTAGCTTGTGTTTCATTGTCACGACGGCTTTCAGAGCATAAAACCTCTGTTAAGCTACATTTGTGACTATTTTCTAGTAGAAATATTTAACAACTTTGGGGTCACATGGATAAACTCAAATCAGCCTTTAAGGGTATCAGGATTAAATGCAAGTATTAATACTTCGACCCTGGATTAGCAGGACTAATATGCTGTATTTAAGGAACCTTAAAACACCTTGGGGTGATTATTAGATCAGAGTTCCTTAAGTCCAGTCCTCTATCTTGCAATTTTTAGATGCATCCCTTCTCCAGTGGACTTAAATCAAACGACTGGCTCTTTACCAGGCCTGTGCAGAGCTGAACGACATGCTGCTACATTGGCTTAGGAAATTCAGCCATTTTATTCAAAACTGTCTTAGATTATAATGCACCTGGTCAGAATTATAGTTTCTAGAGAATATACTGAATATGAAGCCATTTAAAGCTGCAGCATGTAACTTTTACAAAACGATATTTTTTTTATATTTGTTCAAAGTGTCACCATGTCGTGACAGTTCAACATGAGAGATAATCTGTGAAAAGACCATTGCTACTGTTACTGTCTGAAGGAACCCACTGTTCTTGGTCTAAAACAACAAATCAGAACCAGGAGGATGGTCTTAGCGCTGTCAATCATTCTCATGTACTTGCTGCTAAATGAGCAAATGGTGGGAAACATCTTGAAGAAATTGTCTTAGCATTCATGTGTGGAAGGAGGAGGAGGGAGGGCGTGAGAAGTGCATACATGAGATGATTGGCAACGCTAAGACCCTCCTCCTGGGTCTGATTGGTTGCTTTTGATTGGTAGCAGTACGTTTCTTCAAATGGTAATATTAACACTGGGACGAGGTCGAGCGTTTCACCTCCTTTTTATAATGTTTTCAGATTATTTGTCTCATATTACACTGTCACGACATGGTGACAGTTTTAACAGATATGTAAAAATCATATTTTTGTAAAGGTTATTTACTGCAGCTCTGAATAGCTGTTTCTGTAAGAGCCGCGTGTTTCTTCAGATGACGGCAGGACCTTAGGGAGAAGGCAGAGAAACTTGATTTTTTTTTTCAGATTATCTGTCTCATATTGTCACGACATTGTAATAGTTTAAAGAAATATGTAAGAAACACTTTTTTTTTTTTTATAAAAGTAACAGGCTGCAGATTTAACGGGAACAAAAAATATCTTGTCTACAGATGTAACGATGCCAGAAGTGTCTACAGAAATACATTTCCTCAAGTATTTTTCTCTAAGAAGATTTGGTCAGTACCTTATTTTCAGAGCTCATCCAAACAAGCAAAGTGTTTCCTCACACCGGATAATGAGGAGGCAGAAATATCACAATGATCCTGGCATTTGAGTTGCACCTCACACACACACTTTGTTGTATCAGTTTTAATTTCCTGTGTTCCTCATCATTACTACCTGGAGAGAAACAGTTCTGATTCAAAGCAAGTATTACAGACAAGAATCCAGCCGAGAAGCTAATATTGGAAACAGCAATTATTTTGGAAAGCATTTCAGAAAGTATCTTGACACATTTATCACTGAAGGACTTCATCCGCTAGGATTTGTGACTGCGCTTTATGTTGGGAGATAAACTGGATTGGTGCTGCAGTGGATTGTTGTCTCTGCTAAGTTCTTAACCCTCTTTTTGCTTCAGAGCGGCCTTTTATAAATAATGCACTTTGTTTAAACATATCTGAAGGCTTAAAGCTGTGTTCTTGAGAGCAGGCTTGAATTGAAGCGTTGCTGGGCTCTGATTAAAATTCTGCTTCAGACGGACCAAATGCTGGAAGCAGTTTTTGAAAATGAGGATTTTTATGGAGTGCCGCTGATTTATTTCTGCTTCTGTTTTCATGTTTGCTTGCTAAATAGAGACGGTGACCCTTCCAGGACTTTTGTGGAAATAGTTTGAACAGTACACAGTTCAAATACATAATAGTACCTGCACAGATCTTCATTTTGCATGAACCAAATGTGGCTGTTGAAGGATCATAATGAATGAAGAGATAAAACTGGAACAGCTTCTCATTAGTCTCTACACCTGACGGTCACAGTGGTTCAGCCAATAATATGAGAATTATACTCCAGTACTTTATTTTTCTAAAAGATGGTTGTGTATTTAGAAGTAGATAATTATATTTTACCAAATGAAATTGTAATTCATTTGGGTCATGAAGTAGTTTTTAATAGTAGTAGTAGGAATGCGCGATATATACGGTAGAAATGATAGAAATTTGACCTACGACAGAGACCTGTAGTCTACCGGCTAGCCGCAATAATGCCTGTGGATGACGTAATCGGAAGAGCTTGTGAAAAAGGCAGATCAATTATCTGCACCTGGTTTGGGTTTAACCTCCCGCAGTTTCACAACGACGCTCAGGAGGAGCGCAGCAGATGTCACGGTCAGCCAGGGGTAAACTGAGAGGTAAAAGCGCACGCAGGATCGGTGCGAGCCCCGCTGGGTCGCGCACAAGGTAAACCCCGTTTCTTAACCCTCCAGCGGTCTTAGCGCGACGCTCAGGAGGTGCGCAGCAGATATCACGGTCGGGGTGGGGTGATGGTCTGATAGTCTTTCCAAAACCACAAAAAGAAATCCTCGTAAAGTCTCACATGGGCTCAGTGCGAACCCGCCGGACCATGCAGAGGCCGATCTAAATGACCCCGTCTCTGAAGACCACAGGAGGGTTAAACTGTAAAATGTAATCTGCAAAGTGCGTGTCTTACGCCCTTAAAGCGAAGCTTGTATTTAGCTGAATACCAGCAATGCAGTTAACTTACAAGTTCCAGTCACAACACTGGGAACAAAAAGCTTGATTTAGAACTCATTCATTTCATTAAAGTGATTGTGCTTCTTTATAGAGATTTATTTTTCATTTATTTATTTAAGTTTGATTTAACCTGGTGGCCACCATTGAGATTCAGCTGCTGCCCATCATTGCCAATAATAGGCAGCAACATAAAAAGTTAAACATTCGTACAAACATCCACAAAAACGACTGTTTAACGCATACAAATAGATACATTCCACTCAATTAGTATGTGATTTTTTTTCATTTCTATTGTAAGTTTTATATAAATCATATATATTGTTACCGCCACCCATCACAATATGATATGAATTTTATTGCACATCCACAAGTAGTAGTATTGATATTAGTGCCAAAATTGACTTTTGCAGCTCGGTTTTTACTTTAAAACCAAGGCTGGTGTCGTTTGTGTTTCAGATTCCTTCCCTCAAACACGATCAATGATCTTTAATGACCTTTGACTCTCATTGATCAGGTCCAGTAGGGAAGAAGTTGAAGCATTGTGCTCAGATATTTCCAGTTTGTGATAATTGTGGACTGCTAATGAAGGCTCTTTTAAGCTTGTGAAAACACTGAACCATGTCAGACTTCTCGTAGCAACCGCGTTTGGATCTAAAAACGAAGCAAATTGATGCCCAATGAAGCAAGAGCAGGCTATAAAAAGATATAAAAGCTTTGTACCTTTTTACTGCCTGAAAGGACATTAAGAGATGTGGACATAAAGACAAGATCTGAAAGAATAGCAAAAACGCTCAGATAGAAACGCTGCTGGTCAAAGAGGCTTTAAGTCCAGGAGCGTGTGTGTTAAAGAGCATGTGTGCAAAAATAAATATCAATATATAGAGAGAGTTGTTTATGTGCTGAAGTTAACAGCCTTTACATTGACCAGATATGATTATAAAAGGACAAAAACATCTTGAAAAGCTGCAGAGATGAAAAAAGCAACAAATTTGAAAAATTTCATCAGATAGTTCTGTGATTAAAGGCACTTAATTATGTTTGAAATAAAACGTTTTGGACAATAATCTATAGGAACAGTTTAAATGAGATATTCATGTTCATAATGTACAAAAAAACATTCATTTGTTTTCTCATTTTCTTTCACTATCAGTCTTACTTTTTATTGTTTAGGACACTTGGGATTAACAAGATTATATCTATTTGCTTAAAGCCAGAACAATTAGAAACAGTTTTTAATAATAATAATAATAATAATAATAATAATAATAATAATAATAATAATAATAATAATAACAACAATATTTATCTAACCAGATAAAATATCTTGTTGAGATCTACAGTCTCTCTTACAAGAGTAATCTTTTTAAAAATAGAGATTAACAAGTACCAACATTTACATTCAGTCATAAAAATAGATTTCTTTCATCTTAAAAGCATCAGATCATAAAATAATAAAAAACATGACTATTAAAAGCAAAGGCAGTCAACAAAACTCTTCTTCTGTCTTTCAGTTGTGCTTTTAGTCCACAGAGTCACTTTCTCTGTTAATTTTGACTCGTACTGAAGGTCATAAGTTATTTATTTCTTTCCTTGTTTACGCATTTCTCTGTACAAAGATAACTGTACCAAACAAACTACAAAAGTCAAAACGTTGATGCCGTAGCTGTGTAAGTTTCTGAGAGGTTAATTCATCAACGGAGGAAAACCTCGAACAGCTTCACTGTGTCAAATCCCAGAGAAACTTAAGGAAATCGTGTGAAACTCTGGTACAATTTCAGAAAGTGAGGAGGTGCTACATTCATCTGTTCATGCATTTTTAAGCAAGTTTAAGCTGCCTGGGAATGTCCAGCCTTTGTCCTGTTAATCTGGCCTTTCACTGCCAGATATCTTCAGCAGCTGTATTCAGCTCCGGCTCAAACGGTTCGGCTACATCGCAGGGTTCAATAATTCACAGCTCACGACTCGTGTGCTCTCACTGTACAGCCGGAGGCTCGGATGCTACCTACACCGCTCTCTGCGCTGCTGCCAACTCATCAGCAAGAAAAATGGATATTAGCCGTTTTGACAGTCGTCATCACCTCATTTGCATATTTGGCAGAAGAAGAAAGGAATATCTACTTTGGCAAGGCAAAAGTGATTAAAAATACTGATTTAGAATGACAAATAAACTCTATGAAATAACTTAATAGTGTGATTTTAATAATATAAATAGTTTGCCTGAGTTTGTAGCGCATAAATCGGTTTTGAATAATATCAAATTTAACTCATCACACAGTGCAGGAGGTGAATCATTGACTGAACCTGAGTGAGTCAAAAGCAGGGATTTATTTTAGCCCAAAAGTTTTACACATGGGCCAAAATTGTTGAGCTAAAAGTAAACGCGGGCCAAGAAAATGAAAAGGCAAAGAAAGTAGTCAGATTTATTTTTGTGGGATCTTATTCAGTGTAGATGCAAAATTTGAAAAGGATTTTGCATGTTTGTGTATTAGAAGACATGCATGTTGTTTTCAAATTCTTCTAGGCTCCAATGAACAGATCACAGCAGCGCTCACTGTAACTTTACTATCTGTGCTTCCCTGGATTGTCACAGAAGAAAAGTTGCTCCAGAGGAATCTGTAAAGTTGCTAAATGTGGCAACAACTTCGCTCGGTGAGCAACAATCTGATGCTCGATACGTTGGACTCAAAGTAGAGGAGGAAGAAGAACCCATAGTGAGGAGACAATCGCCAGAGAATAAGAGGATGCTCAGCAAAATCAAACGTGGTTCTTTGGCTACGGAGGCCTCTAAGGGACATGGGGACATTGTTTTCTTCTGTGTTCTCTCTCAAAACTTTTGCGTTCCCTCGCAATGGGTTTTGTGTTCTCTTGCAATACTTTCACTTCTTGAAAACTGAAAGTCTTTCTACGACAATAAAAGGTTTTTCCATGCATGTTAATATCTCAGACATCTGAAGTTTTTCAATCCTTTGGGATACAAACCCACCTCAAACCGATGTGGAAAAGCAAACAGCCCAATGATTGGTTTCTCTCTCTTTCCTTTCCTTAGACATACACAGAAACTTTCTATGAGAAGAAGAGGGAGAAAA
Source organism: Poecilia formosa (assembly GCF_000485575.1). NCBI lineage: Eukaryota > Metazoa > Chordata > Actinopteri > Cyprinodontiformes > Poeciliidae > Poecilia > Poecilia formosa. The sequence continues at coordinate 3,703,236 of NW_006799941.1, forward strand.
ATCATCCAAACCATTTGGACTATTGTTGAGTTATTTTCACAGGGTAATAAAGTCATCTGACAGCTTTGATTGTATCTTTTTCATTGTTGGCAGTCTGAATATTTAATAAAGAGCCATTTCTATGTGCATCCCAGCTCCACCTTACACAAACAAACATGAAAACGCAGTAATAAATCTATTTTCAACCAGGTTCTGCACCACAAGAATGTGCAAACGTTTTCACTGAGGCTCTTTAAATGTTTATGCATGTGCAATTTCAAATTTACATTTGTCATCACAGTAATTCGATACAAAATACATCTGGATGTTTTTGCTAATTTATTGTGAGAGAAACCTTCTGTGTGGAGAAAAATGTAAAGGAAGTCTTTTTTTGTGTCTTCGGTTTCTGTGTTGCTGATCGGGAGCCGGTCGCTTCTCGTTATCCTCCGTTTGCTTCACAAAACAGCAGCTACTGCGAGAAACGTCTGGAAGGAAAACCAAAACGTTTGGCTCAAGTCTTACCTTTTAAAGGCAAGGCAACAAGCAGCAAAAATGTCCTGGATTTTGAACATAGACAAAATCTGTCTCTCATTGTTCTGGCTTTAGCAAACAGGATTTATTTTAGCAAAACAGGAAAAGAGGTTAAAAACTCCTGTCAGGCACCAGGCTGCCATGACCTCCAGAATATGAAAGCTCTCGTGTAACCAAAAAGAAATCAAGGCTCTGCCCGGATGGATGAAAGTCTGCCCGTTTTCACAGTCGAAGGTGGGTGGAAATCCTTTGCTTTGCAGCTGTGAGGCAGCCAGGAGTTCAAGAAATTCACTGGAGGGTTCAGCTAAATGTTCAAAAGTCCTGGTTCAAAACGTGACATTTTCTCCTGGAAGCTGAGGCTCTGGTGACTCTTGACAGGAATAAACTCAATTTCCTTTTTAATTTCTGAATCGCTCTCTTATGCTATATCTATAATCGGTAATTTTATACATATTTAAGTAGTTTGGAAGATTTTGTTGTTTTCAAACTTCCTCTAAGAGATATATTTAGTTCCTCTAAGAAAAACAGTTTTTTGGATTTTTAAAAAAAAGTTATTTGGAAGAGAAACTTAGAGAGATGACACTTCTTCTTAATATTGTCATTCTCATATTATTAATTTGTGCGTTGTCATTTTTTTGTTCTTCATAGCCCACTGCTTTCTGCATGTCACTCAGCCCAGGCCTCATACTTTCATCACTGCAAAAAACCAAATCTTACCAAGTATTTTTAGTCTAGTTTCTGATGCAAATATCTTATTACACAAGAAATTAGAAAAAAAACTGTGTAACTTTTCAGCAAGAGATATGAACCTATTTTAAGTCAGTAATTTCTTAGTATTGATTTTTAAAAAAAGGTGTGGTTCTACTGGATTATGTCTCGTAGGTGAATAATATTTTCATTAAGGGGCTTATTACTTGAAACCAGTTCCCTATTCTTGCTGAAAAGTTACTTGTGAGCTAGTTTTGTTTTATTTCACCTGAACTAAGATATTTGAACCAGAAACTAAACAAAATACTTGGTAAGATTTGGTGTTTTTGCAGTGTTTCATATGAAAACGGCAGACAAAAAAAATCTAACTATGCCACACTGCAAAACACAAAAACTAACCAAGTATTTTCATCCAGTTTCTGGTTCAAATATTTGAATGCATTTGAAATAAAACAACAATGCAAAACAAGGATAAAATTGTTTTCAGTGAATAATTATTGAATATTTATTTAAAAAGTTCCACTGTCAGAACTTTTTACATATAAACATCTTTCACGTTATGAGTGAAATAGTCTGCCAGTGGAACTAGCATGTATATATTTTTAATCTACATTCAAGAGTTATTGACTTAAATCAAGTGTAAGACTTTGTTTTTGCAGTGTGTTTCTTCAGTGACCCTTCCTTCTACATCAGCCCCATTTCCCAAAATAAAACTTGTTTAGTCTGACATATGCGGTCGAGCTAATCTATAAAAGTAAAAATCTAATTTTGGATTCCTCCGCTCACACTCTTCACCAGCTCAGCTTATAATTTTTGCAGCGTCTTTGCAGTTTTCCATTTTTCTCTCCAACTGCCTGCGGCGACTCAAAGTTTTTGAGGCTAAACATCTACATAAAACAAGCCTCATGTGTTCAATCGCTGCGTCTGCACAAATCCCTGCCAGCTCAGCCTCCGCTCCGTCTCGGCCGGAGTTCGGCTCCCAGAGCGACCCGTAGTCACCGTTCTGCTCCGCTGGACCACGGCGGTGCTGGAACCGGCTCGCTCTGCGGTTTTCTGGCCCCCTCGTCCGAAGATGGGATCCGCCTATAACTCTGAATGTTGTCATCGTCCCTCCTGTGTTTTATCATCGTCGTGTCGCTGCAGCGGGAGGTCAAGGTGCTGGCTTTCATCCAGTGTTTTCATCCCGGTTAGACTCCAGGGCTGCTGGCCATCGGCTTTAATATCATTTAGAGACTCTCCGTGAGGGCGTCTTTGACAGAACGGCGTTCACTGCAGGTGCTTCCTGAAACAAATCCCATCAGAGGAATCTGTCTTTGTATTTTTTTTTCTTAGATGCCGCTCTGTAAATGTTATTTCAGGTATATTAAATTAGCAAAAACACGAAGCACCGCTGAACCTGCCTGATTACATTCACTCCAATCTACTTTATTGAACGGGCCTCCCACACTGGAAATCACTTGCTCAGAGTCAATACAAGTGTAATTTATACAGCAGCCCTCCTTCCTCTTGTTTCCATATTGGATTTGATAAAATCAGGAGCTGAAACTCAGCAGGTCACATAAGCCGCATAACTCCTAACAAACCATCACATCTGTAAAGTTATCAGGCTCCACATTCACACTTGTTGTGTACAGTTACAGGTTTTTGAGACTCTTGCATCAGTCACATTTATCTTCATTAGTACACATTAGTAAACGATCGATGAATAGATTTGAGAGCTCACTTGCCGTGTTGTTTGCTCAGCAGAAACAAGAAGCTCTGGTTTCTGTCGGTAAAAGCGATCAACCCGTTCTCGATGACTGACAGGAGAGTCTGTCAAGTTTCACTAACTCCAGACGTCTCAGTTCATCGCATGATGAGACAGACGCTAAGCTGCAGGAGGTACAGTTGTAGACTCTGCATGTTTTCTAAATAAACTTACCATACTACTATTTAAATCTAACCAAATTGCATTTACTTGTAGTAAAAGTCTGCCCTGAGCTAAATTGAGTCACCCTGGTGCTTTTAGATTAACATATGCAGACTGGAAACACTGGAAACAAAATGTAGCCCTGAGAACAGAGTGTGTTATGCACTGTTTATAGATTTTGTTCAACCTGCTGGATTGACTGCTGACTGCTAATTAGATTATAGCAGAACTTTGTGGATTGCATGTAACTGCACTGCAAAAACACAACATTTTTACCAAGTATTTTTAGTGTGGTTTCTAGTGCAAATGTATTTAAATGCAGTTGAAATGTGATAAAACTAACTTTACAAGTAGCTTTTCAGCAAGATAAAAGAGCTTGTTTTAAGTAAATAATTGCTTAATATTGATGAAAAAGTTCTAGTTCCACTGGTAGATTATTTCACTCATGACAAAACATTTTTCCCCCAGTGTATTATAAGCCTGGCGGGTCAACAAGCTTTACTTGTGCCCCCACCAGGCTTAGTTTAGTTTATTTATTTACATTTTTTTAATGTTCGAATTTTTTAAGACTTTATAGTTGGTGTTCAGATATTAATCTTCCAATAACACATAATTATCAAGTGATATTTTCAAATTTTCTGTGAACTTTAAACATTTTTTAACTCAAAAATGCAGCAGGCTGCTGGATGAATGATTGCCAACCACCAGGCTTAACAGGTTTCCTGATTAAAACCTTGAATCTGTTCTTTTTCATCATTATTAATTAACTATTTACTTAAAACAAGCTCCTACATCTTCTTCAAATGTTAATAGTAAGTTAGTTTGGTCTTGTTTCAAGTGTGTTAAGATATTGGCACTATAACTAGACAATACTTGGTTAAAGTTTGTGAAATTTACTTTGTTGGACTGACCAGAAATGTTTCATGTAAGGTTTTGACATGTCTGTGTTTTACAATAAACTAAGTTACAGTAAAGCTCATCAGTTACATTTAACATCCTACTTAATGTCTGAACCTTTCCCAACATTTGTATTCAGTTCTTCTTTGTATTTTTCGAGTCGTATATAAGTAACTCATGAATATATTTGTCATGTTGTGAGTGAAGGTCGAACCAAAATGCAAGCGGAAGCAGAAAGCGGATAACGATGAATGAAGTTTAATTAAAAACTTCAAAAACGACTTACAGCTGGAAGGAAAACACAAGCAGCCAGGAAAAACAGTGAGCGGATAACATGGAGCAACAGAGTTTGACTGGAAAATAACAGGAGAATCCAACAACCAGGTGTGATGAGAGAGTAAACAAACAGGGGAACTATATCAGATATAAGTAAAACAGAACAAGTCAGATCAAATCAAAATAAGAATAACTAAGGCAGACACACAGAACAAATAATCAAAACTGAACCCAAAGCCTCCCAATTCACAGTTTTCACTCCACACCGTTTTTATTTGTAAGCAGAGTGAGGCAAAACCTTAAACTGCTGCTGTGCCAGTTACTCAATAGGTTGTTGCTAGGTAACCAAAAAGTGAGTGAGTTGCTAGGTAACCAAAGATTGAGTAGTTAAGGACACCAAGCGCGCATGGCTGGCCTTGAGAAGTCGAGCAGCTAAAGCCTTTCCTCTGCCTACATCTCCCAGAATGCTGTGCGTTTTTAAATTGGAGTTCAGTGAATATTCTATATATTGAATATTCTATCAGATGTATTATCTATTTATATTGATCACATTTCTATCGCGGTATATATTGTTATCGATTTATTGTCTAACCTTTCCCTTCTCTTACGCTGCTTCACACCAAATACGATTTGAGTGTCATGAGCGTCTGGTTTATATTCAAAGGTATGTGGTTGCGCGTCGCAGAGCGTTGCTTTGTGTTTTGAATATCTAGCGCTGCACAATTAAAGTGTTTCGAATGTTTTGAGCGTTCAACGCGTGCCAAGTTCGTCCAACGCTGGAGTTGGATAATCTGACCAAAGCAGAGTCTCTGATTGGTTGACGCAGAGCGTCAAACATTAAACACTCTGCTTTGTGACGCAGTGGCCTGTAGTTGGTGTCCTGCCAGGAGATGGAGGCACCGATGTGGTTTGGCAGGTCATCAAACTGGGCTCAGGTTCTGGTGAATTCAAAACATGCGCCCAATGGCCACATTTAGTTGTTTTCAGTAAATCGAACCTATACATTCAGTATTTCATCTGCATTGTTCAAAGTAACCGGGAGAGGAAATAAAGGCAAGAGGCTCCAAACCGCATTGTGCCGTTATCAGCTGTTGCTGTTGTTTGTTCAATAGAAACTGAACACAAAATGCTCAGCAAAGACATTTGAGCGTTTGTTGTGATTGCAGAAGCTTTAAGAACATGATACTTTGCTGCCACCCTCAATTTCATCCTCCGTTGTACAAAGAAACTGGCAGCGGCTCGTCCCAACGCTCGTCTAACGTAACATGTCAAGTGTCTGACTTCAAAGCGTACATGCGTCCAACTTGAAGCGTCGGACGCATTTCTGACGCTGGAAACGGGTTCAGCGTGAACACGGCATTAGAGAGCGTGTGTTTAAGTTGATATGCAGGGTTAAGTTTCCTCTGCACACACCATTTTGTATTCAGGTGATAAAGTTAGATTTTGGTCTGAAATGACGGCTTCACGTTCTTTCTGTGCCTCCAACATGGCTTGTAGTAAACTGGGAACAGGATTTACTTCAACACTGCCTTCTTGCTGCTCTCCCCTTGAACTTTTTCACATTTTACAACCACAAGTTGTAAAAGTTAGGTATACTAAAAAGCCTAACTTATTTATTATAAGTTAGGTTATTTCAAAAGGAAATTGAGTACACTGGATCTCTTTTAAGATCATCACAGTAAAGGGCGCTTAATGCAAATGCATGTCACACTTTTAAAACTTATCTGTAAACCATAACTGTTTTTTTGTTGTTTTTTGCAATATGTATTTCAGGATTATGCTCTAACTTAACCACTGGTATGCACTGAAGTTTGTGGTTATGATGTGAGAAAAAATATTTTTACATCACAACATAAAATCCACTTCTTTGCACTGACAGCTAACTTTAATTTCAGGGTCAAAACTGTTGAGATTGACATTTTTCATGCTCTAAAATAATATTCTAAATGTATTTCCTGCAGTAAGCACCTTCCGGTTTCTAATTCTCTTTATTCCTACATGGCTCTGCATTGTTTTAAAAGATTGCACATATTTTACCCACCGCCTTGCCGCTTACCATAATCTATGTCTCTTTGTTAATCTCTTCCACACACACACTCACACAAAAAGAGGGTTATTGGGAAAAGTTTAAGTGAATGCGCATAAGCTGAATTCTGCTCGCTCAGCGGACACATCTCTTGGATTTAATAGTCACTCATCTGCAGCACCAAGAAGCAGCTAAATTTGTCGCTGCCTGATCTGCTGTGGAGAGTGCTTAAGGTATGAGCATCAGCAGATTTCACACAGGGACTAATCCTGCTTTTTTTTGGAGGCTGATTACTGTATTTTGAGGTTTGTGTAACTGTGTCAACATTTTTCGTTACTGCATGAGCATACTGTACGCTCCAGCAGCCCATGGTGCAAAACTCCATGCTGCAGAGAGGAAAACTGGTCTAATTTAGTGCACACACCTCAGGAGCAGCTTGCAGTGTGCTGTTCACATTCCTGCTGTGTTTTCTGCCCGCGTGCTGACTCTGCAAATCTACGTCGCTCTGCTCACTTCTCCTCGCTTCTCTTTCTTTTTCGAAACATCAGTTTTTGTCAGAGTCTTGCCACAATGCTGTCACAATCCACCGCAGAGCAGACAAAGTAACACAGAGGAGCAGAGGAATACTGGGATAAGAAAAAAGCTGCAGAGCAATCTTCAAACAGAGGCAGAGACGTGGTGTGAATTTCAAATCGGTGCCACGCTTCCAAATAACTCGAAACACATATTGCTCCTAAATGTAAATTTATTCTGACTGGTCAAAGTTATGAGCTCTTCTGGAAACTTTTCATTGGAAATTTGTCAGTGAAGAGTATGAAAATGGAGATACAAGGTTTTTGCCTGACAGTGATGACACTATTTGGTTCTGTTTGCTGGAACAGAATCTAAATAAATAAAATCAAATTTGCAATAGAAACAATGCCAAATGAAAGAAATAGCTAAAAGTTTCAGTTCAGCGCAATAAGAACAGTGTTCCAGTGACTGTCTTTGAAACGGAATAGATATTCTTGTAAAAGATTACAAATAACATGTTTAAAGATGAACACTAAAAGAACACTTTAAGATGATTTCAGTTTGAATAAAGTTTCCATCTGCATTCACCACATGTCCTGAGCAGCTAAATTTGCATTGAATTATTTTTGAAACTATTAATTAGAGTGGCCCAGTCAAAGTCCATGCAGAAGCCCAAGTGGAAAGTTGAAAATTGGTGAAAATCTGACTGAACTTGAGTTATTTTGTAAAGAAAAATAAACAAAGATGGGTCCAGATGAGCAAATGTGAAATAAAAGACTGAGCAACAACGACCCTGCGGTTTATTACATTTTAGTTCCCTTCATAGTTGTTCTGTACTTTGTATTGATCACATATTCCAATAAAATGCATTAAGGTTTATGACTTAAACCATTACAGTGACAATCTCATTTCATTTCACTCTCTAATTTCACCCTGCTTTGCAGCAATGACCCTTCTTCTAAAACTGAAGCCAGTTTTAGTCAAAAGCTGATCCAGTGAATCTTGTTTTCATATACGGATTATAATTATGGATGGTGATTTTACTGGAGGCGCTCCTATCTTCAGAGAAACTACGGCTGATCCTCTCAGGCGTTCTCAACATGCAGGCTGTGCAGTTTAGTGATGAGCTTTAAAGTGCAGAGTTAAAAAAGAAATCACTCTGTGATTACAACTTTTTAATACTACAATGTTTTTCCTGTTAAAAAACACCTAAAAACATTTTTTCCATAAGATATTGGAGGTTTTGTTGGTGTAAAAGTATTTAAATGAAATGTTGCTTGCAGACTGGTTTAAAGCCCAGTAGGAGGAAAATGTAGGCTGGCGAGTTTGTGTGAAGATACGATTCTCATTTTGCTGGAGGAAGTCATGAAGTCCTGCTGTTGCCTGTAGATGAGAGCGACTGAGTGATTCTGTCCTGAACCAAACTGCATAGCGAGCAAATCACAGCCGATACAAACGCCGTCTCAGAGGGCGCCGGGTTCGCAGAGCTTTCTGGATGTTTCAACCAGAGTAACGCAGAACAGCAAATAAACTGTCCTGCTGTTTAAAGTGGACTCAGACGCAGCAGGCGGAGGCGTTGAGTAGATTATGTGGATTTTAATGAAAGAATGGAGAACAAAACATTGAAAACAAAAATCATGGCGGGCACAGGGAGCCAGAGTTGAACAAAAAAATCACGCAGAAGCAACAGGATTAACAAGAGTAACAGTAAAAGTCTAAATATTGCTTTTAATGAGTTGAATGACAGTAGCTGCATTTCCACTGACCATTTAACTTCACAATCTGACTTTTCAAAAATAAATTTGCTTAGTAGAAACATGCCAATTTCATAAAAACTCATATTTTTTGATAGGAGGTGTTTGCACTAGGATGAGGTGGTGTTCCAGCTGTGATCAAAATTTGTGTATTATGCAAAAATGCTAAATTTATTTGTAATATTTATCAATGCAAATCAATGAAAAATATTACAAATAATATTTTGTAATATTACAAAGTCTTGATCAGCAACATGATGTTGCTAAAAAGATGCAGAAAACAACAGGAAGTGGTTGGAGGATTTTTTTTATTACTTATTCACATGTGATTTTAATTACATTTCTTATTGGAAATTCAGCCATTATGAAATAGTGTTGTTGTTTTTTTTACATTAGCGAAATGCTGACAAAGTTTTGTCCGTTTGTAATGGAAACACAGCCACTGTCTCAATGTTTTTTGGGCCGTTCTCTGCGAACCTGAGGTGGATGTGAGTGAAAATCCCTGTTTGTTGAAGCGGCTCATCTGGGAGCAACAGCAAGTCACTTGAACCCTTTTCTCCTCGTTCTGGTGCTCAGTTTGATCTGCAGCTGATCTTTGTGTGCCGCCCGGCTTCTACTGGAGAACCTGCATTTTCTTTAGTCGAGTCTTTATATTTAATGTAAGAAAAAGAAAATAAAACCAAAGAAGTTGCTTCCTATGAACGTCTAATGCTGCTTTTTCTATCCCCAGTGGGCAAGTCATTGGAAATCCGTGGAGATTTGAGTTCAAAAACATTAAACACCGGCTAAAATTCAGAGTCACTCGCCCTGACCCGGTTCACTTCCACAGCCGACCGTTGGCTATTAAGTCAAGTGGTTTCTGGCGCTCTCCACCTCGGCTCTGATGTCTCCTCGGCTGGCTCTGTCCTCCGCAGACTCTGGCATACAGAGACATGCTGAGCATCATTAAACAGCACTCTGCTCTGTTCTCCTCAGGCTCACGAGTAGCAGGCATGTGAATATGGAGAGTTCTCACTGTTTGATGTGGGAGAGGAGTCAGAAAAGCCCAGAGAACGGGCTGGCAACAGTTTTTACCTCACAGGAATGTCGAACTCGGTAAAAGTGTTGATTTGAAGCACCTTTGAACTCGCCGGGCTGTTTACCTGCAGATAAACGTGGTAATGAATGATAGAGGCAATACCTGCACGTCCAATAAGACGACGCCTGCTCAGAAAGTGAATTTCCGGCATCAAAGCAGCTGATAATGATAATGGTTTTGAGCCGTCACCCCATATTAGAGCTAATTTAAAGTTTCTCTGTTTAATCCCCGTCTGTCGTACTTAAAGTTTATGAGTTGTGTGCTCTACCTGCCATTGTGCTGCAGCACAAAGATACGCAGCGGCTCTGACCCACTTTCATCTGTCCTAAAAGACGGGTTCAGGCTCGCTCGCGCAAACAGTCCTAATTGGTGGAAGGCTTGTCACCGGTGCTGCTTCCAGCCTCGGCTTTTGAGATGCACTCCAGCGTGAAGCGTCAGGATTTTAAAATGTCATGTGTGAGCTCACACAGCTCTTCTCTAACAAGCAAGCGTTAACCTCGGCTCTGTGAAGACGAGAGGATCCTCATTTGCTCTCCTCATATCAGCAGCAGATGAAGAGACGTCGCTTTTACTCTGTTTGCCACAACTGTCTTCAGAGTTCTTATGTTTTCGTCCTTTAAAACTGCGGTTGGAAGCAGCTGGAAGTGAAGCATCTTGTTTATGTGCGACCAGATCTGCATATTTGTTAGTGATGTGAAGAACCAGCAAAATGTTTGCATCACGCTTTGATGATTCCAGCTTCATCATCATTCAGCTCCCTCCAGTCTCACTGTGATACCTGTGATAAACATGTGGACTGCTGACTGAGGCGGCCATTAAAGAAGGTCGATTGTGTGTCTGGCAAACCATCTCTCTTTGGATCAGGAGGGCCCGACTCCAGGCATGGAGAGCTGCAATCCTGCAACTTTGAGATGCATTCCTTCTCCAACACACTGGATTAAATGTACTCAAGTAACAGTAGCACTACTTCTACATATTTTATTCAAGTAAAAGTAAAAACTAACCATCCTAGAAGTTAAGAAGTCAAGTAAGAGTGTAAAAGTATTTGGTAAAAAAGTTACGCAAGTATTGAGTACCAACCATTTACTATTTAAAAATTACACCATTAGACGGACCAAAATATAAAATAATTTATAAATGTAAGTATTTTAAAGGTCAGAATGAAAATAATTCAAATATCAATTACAAAATAACAAAATTAGACAAAAGGAAAAAAAATCTGTTTCTTTCAACATAAAACTAATGAAACTTCAACAAAAACATCAGGTGTGTGTCCGATGAATTTTTGGTTAAAACATGTTTGTTCTTCAGTGAAGTTACTCACAGTTGGCAGAAAATCTACAGGTAAAAAGTACAGTGTAATAGTAATACTCCTAAAAGTAATTTTCCCCCCAAATAAATCTCATGTAACTGAGTAAATGTACCAAATCCTTGATCCTGCAGCAGATTTAAGAGTGGAGATTATGTTCTTTCCCATTTTATCTCTCTTCAGATCCGCCTGTAGTGTTAGACTTTAAAATACTGTTAGTTTATAAATCACTGAACGGTTTTGCACCACAATGAATTAAAGATCTGCTGTTGTCATAGCAACCTTCCGGACCTCTCAGGTCTCCTGGTTCTGGTTCTGCTCTGCATCCCCAGAACCAGAACCAAACGAGGAGAAGCAGCATTCAGCTTCTACGCCCCACAAATTTGGACAAACTTTCAAAAACCCCACCTGTTTAGAGTTGCTTTTGAAACATGATAAAACGAAACAGTTAACATTTTGTTGTGTAACGACGACAAAGTGTAATGTTTCAGTTGTTGACTGTGTTTTCTATGACTTTGTATTCTTGAGTTTTTATGATTTAAAGCACTTTGAAATGCCCTGTTGCTGATGTGGTACAAATAAACCTGAAGCGTCAACAAGTCCAGTTAAAGTTAGCTGTGTGATGTAGTGACTGAAGCATCCATTCAGCACACAAACAGACCGTAATGGTCGTCATGGAGATTTAATCCGTCTTCTCACATCGTAGTCCCGTGGATGCTCTGGGCCTCAGTTGGACCAGAGTTGCTCCGTTCTGCTGGTGCAAGTTTGTTTTCACCAAATCGTTTGTCAAATGAGCTGCAGCCTAGCTTCTGAAAAACGTCTTCCCGTGAGGTGAAGACTGATATGCAGCTCTTTATGTAAAGAAAACTTTCTTCCTTTCATCTCCCGAGCTGCCACTTCCTCTGAGCATGTCATGTGTTTCTATATATTGTTGGCGGAGGTTTTCCACCTGTGTGCTTAGGTGAATCCCACAGCCTTTCACACTAATTAGCTTGAAATCTTCCTCGTTGTTGTTCGTGCTTGGCAGCAGCTGTGAGATACTTTCACCAGACCATGTTGCTATCCTGAGTTTTTATCTCGTCTGCCCTCCACGTGTAACTGCGATCAGTTTCTCCAAGTGTTTGTTCTGGTTGTGTGTACCCACAATGCCCTGGCGCCTGTGTGCGCTGACGCTGAACTATCTCATATTATTCTCCTCTACTTCTCATATCATGAGTGTTAATTAGCTGAGAGCTAATTAACATTTATGACATTTATGTACATTAAATGACTTTGAGCTGTTAAAAATAAACCAGTAGACAATCTGCCCTCCTTCTTGGCTAACATTTGTCAGCTCCTTTGGTTTGCATCTCTGTCCTCGCTTCTTTCGCCAACGACTTACTGCCACCTCCAAATCTATGGCTGGTTTTGTTCACTTTAAATTTTAAAAACAAACTTTCGCTACTTGCAATACAGCTCGACATACTTCAGGTTTGCACTGGCTCTGTGCTTCATGTGATATGGCACAAATAGAAATCGCTCCCATTCTCTGGGGCGTCACAGTTTTTAAAATAAAATGCAAACTTTATTTAATACTTTATTTAATTCTTACCATTTTTAGCATTTTCTCCTCATTTCACCACTAAAGAATGTGTTCATCTTTTGACGTCGCCTGTTTCAACATGAGATCAAAACGTTTTTAAAATGGTTATATATAATATATGTGTATTAGGCTGTAACTAATTATTTTCATAACTGACCATCAATTATTCTGAACATTAATTGATTAGTGACATAATTGGCACATTCTGCAGACTTTTAATTTAACCACTTAAGACTTTATATACAATTTTAGAAATATATTAAAAGATCCAAATCAGCAAATATAATGTTATATCATTATAAATGCTGTATTATTATTATTACTATTACTATTATTATTATTATTATTATTAGATATGAGTTCCCTTTGGGATTAATAAAGTATTTTTAAATTTGAATTTTAATAATTCAATTCCTTTTTTAGGAATAAAATAAACATTTTACTGAAAGAAGTTAAATAACAGCTTTCCTTTGTTGCATACTTGATCATTTGTTTCAAAAGATGCATCTGCAGCTAAAAAAATATTTATCATCAACATGAAAAGCTCAGATGTTTCTGCTTGACTTGGCATGAGTACAATTTAGGACTAATCTGTTGACTATTTTATGGATTAACCACTTAATAATTAGACAGCAAAAGGTGTTTAGCAGGTAGATTTTTTATTTATTTTTTTTTGCCAGAATTTGAACTGGGTGAAGCTAACACTACGTCTGATTATGTTATTTCCCCAAATTAACATTTTTGACCCTGTATGCTCCAGTTAACAATTAATCTGCTATTAAATAGCTGAAGATCATTTCAATAATTGATTTGATTAATTGTTTCAGCTTTGACACGTGTTTGAGTTAACGTTGTATGTTCTTGTTCTTTCATATTTGCTTCGTGATAGACATCTTTGCCTATCTTTCCCATTTTGAACAGTAGCCCAGTGAAATGGGCCTCTGTGTCGCATCATAATTAAACTCCACAGGGAAATGAGAAGTCCTAAATTACTAAAAAAAACTCAGCAACCAACTTAAAATAATGTATTACATGTTGATGCCAATAAGTGTGATATTGATGACTTTATGTTTTTTTGTCAATTGAATCACCTAAACCAAATTGAAAGTTAGATTTTACTTTTCAGTGTTGGATTATTGTACATACAGGCCCAGTCTATGTAAAGACTTCTTGTTATGCACGGTGCGGATAAGTTTGCAGGTTGCTTTGCTAGCAGTGATGTTTAGCTGGGAAACTCTTTTGCATAACAGAGAACGGCTTTAGTCTACCAGACTAAACAATAGTTCGCAAAGGGAATAAACTGTTTTTATGTAAGCTTCTGCCTTCGCGGCTGTGCCTGTCACTAATGTTGTTTTTCTTCCACCTACACAGCAAGACACTTTTGAAGATTTTTCATCAAAGTCACAATGGGAGATATTTAAAGTAAGCAAAGTAGAAGTAGATGAGGCAGATTGCAGTAAAGTGCAAGCAGCAATAACTGCAGGTGTTTTTTTCCCTCTGTGCTGCCTTTTCTTTCTCGTCCTCTGTGATTAATTTGAGATGTTTCTAAAGACATAATGCACGCGCTGAAGAGCTCGTAACCTTTTGTTCGGGCAGATATCCCTTCTCTCTCTCTGACTCCCCTGCACTTACAGTGTGGAAATCTGTAACCTGTGTGAGTTTTACTCAGAGCTGAGAGGAGGAATTTAAGTGCAGAGTGGTTTCATCAGCTGGAGGATTATTAAAACCATCAGAGTTTTTATATTCAATCAATGATCTGACTCCCCTCTGAGCTTTTGTGTTTCTGAAGTCTTTGACTCAAAGAGTAGAAGAGCGGCGAGGTATTTCTGTCTCTTATTCTCCTCACTAGGTGGCACACTGATCAAAGTTATCCCAAATCAGCTTCACCCATTAAACCGAAGTAGAGCGCAGTCTGAATAAAGTACGGGTTATTACTCAGTCGTGAATTAGCGTCAGAATGGATGTGCGGTGGCCTTTTTCTTGTAGTTTTTCCCATTCATCTTTGTGGGTAATTGCATGTTATTAAAAGTGGGGGCATTTAAAAAGATAAAAGGTTCAAATTATCGAGTATAATAAATAATTTATGTCTTAAATGTCAAATATTTTACTGGAATATGCTCGGTAATGGTAATAAAAGTGAGAATGAATCAAGCTTCTAATAAATGGTAAGAGAAGGATGTTTTTCATTTTGACGTTGCAGCGAAGGGTCAGAGCTACCAGATGGTGGCAGTGTTGCCACGGGCATTTTGGATTCCCCGTTTCCGGGTTTTTATGTTCGGATGGAGAAGTTGTCATGCTGAGATTATGATAGCTCAATTGGAGAGTGCCAGAAAGGCTTTTATCTCCTCTGCTTGGATTTTTTTTTTTTTTTTTGCTGGAAATGAGATCTGCATATTCTACATTTGCAGATAAGAGATGTGTGAAGCGAAGCTGCTGTAGAGCAGAAATGTTGAGAGAAGTGTTTGATCAGATGTCTGGCTGATCCCATTAATCTTAAATCCTTCAGATTATGGTGATGTCTGGTTTCATCCTCATGTTTTGGCTTCATGGATGAAATCCTTAAGCAAATTAAATCCTTTACACCTGGAGATCAGATTAATGTGTTAAGGGAGTCTTTGTTTTGTTTTTTTGGGTTTTTTTTTTGTTCATTAGTTTTAGTTTATTCTCAAGCAAATTTCAGATGATTTTACTCATTAAAGGAAAGAGTTACTCACCCCTTTGCTAAATCATGAACTAACAGTGATTAAGCACGTCTTTTATTCATCTTCACTAACTTGATTACTGCTAAACTCTTACAAACAAAACACTTTAAAGACTATTATGCTTCCTTGAGCAAGTTAATGGTCTACAAAAGATGTTTTTTTTTTTGTTTTTTTTTGCACAAAATCATTGTTAAATCTTAAATAACTGTAGAAAATATATATTTGTAATTACCTGCAGAAATGTTATTTGAACTGCATAAAACTGTGCAAATGCCAGTAAGCAGAAGTGACCAGACTGATGTTTTAGTCTGATCAGTCCTGCCTGTTTTGAGCTCCTTTCAGAATGAGCTGTTTTAGGGCATTGTGTCACTTTAAATCCAAATAAGCTGCTCCTGTCCACGCCCCCAAATCAGTGTTTACGCTCACACATGTAAATGGCTCCAAAAAGATGGGCAATAATTCGACTGTACATCTTTGAAAAGCATAAGTGGCGCCTCCCTGCACAACCAACAAGAATACACCAAGTGGTTTCTGAATGGTAAGTCAACAATACAACATTTGTCTTTTCCAGAAGTCATTGTACAGCACATACAGCAGTAAAACCAGCTGGCTGGAGTTCCGCTGTGGTTGCTAGGTAACCGGCGGAACTCTGCTGGGGTTGCTAGGTAACCGGTGGAACTCTGCCGGGGTTGCTAGGTAACCAGTGGAACTCTGCTGGGGTTGCTAGATTACAGGGCAGTGCCTGCTGAGTTGTGATGTTACTTTTGCAAAAAACGACTGGTTGTTGTTGTTTTTTGAAGCGCTTGAGCTGGTTTTAGAAACAGTTGAGACTCAAATGGAAGTGCAAAATAAAAATCTTTCATAGGTTTCCTACAATAGGCCCTGTCTGAAAACATGGTGTTGCTAAAAGCTCTTAAACAGAAACACAAAAAGCCGCCATCCGCCCACAAAGGCAGAAAACATGGACACTGAATCCTTCTAGGAATGGCTGGTCTATCAAAATAACTCCAAGAGTTCAGCGACTCGTCCAGGAGGTGACAAAGAGCATCAGCCGCAGTGCAGACCTCACTTCTCTCGATTGATGTTGGTGTCGATCATTCCATGGTAAGATGGAGACTGACCCCATGCTGACACCGGTTCCTCCCATCAATGTAGATTACCGCCTCCAGTGCCTCAGCTCTGCTTCAGAACGATAATTCACCCTTCCAGAAACCAAAAATGGTTCAGCAGAGGTTCAGGAAGCTTGATGAGGTTGACTTTAAAGACAAGGATCGAGAAGGAGCGAGTGTGAACGAGTTCAGTCCACGGAGGCATCAACTCGCTAAACCCAGAACTTATAGGATCTGCGGCTGTCATGTTGGTCCCAGATACCATAACATAGATTCATGTATCCAATGGAGTTAATGCCTTTTTAACGGTTCAGTGCTGTTTTGGCAGCAGAACTGGGACCCACACAGTATTAGGCAGGGGGTCCTAATGCTAATTATGTAAATCACCAGCATGCCACCAGAAATTTAGCTTGGACTGCAAACTTCCCAGCTTACATCCAGAAAGGAACAGAAAGTGGAGCTTAGAAACAGTAAAAGTTGATTTGGAGGACTCTAATAAAATGGCTGTGTAGTTAGAATAGAAAGGAAAAAGCCTTTATTGTCCCACAGTGGGAAAATTCAGGTGTATAAGCAGCAAAGTGACGGGACACTGAGGTTCATATGAAGACAAAAGTCTAAAGATATATAAGAAACAAAGTTAAAATAATGTACAGTAATAGCTGGAAGGTTAGTCAAAGAAACCAGTGATGATTTTCTGCAGGTATTTTACAGATGTGCTGATAGGTAAACAATACTAGACTGACTGTTGAGATGATTTGCAGACATAAAATTAGACTTAGGATTTATGAATGTAACATAAAAAAAAAACCCTAATCAAATTAGAGAGGGGATTATTATTATCAGCCAGGCATGAACAACAGTGTTTTGAAGAGGAAGTGAAAATGGCCGACTTATGAAGAACCCATGCAGGTGAGGAGGCTTATTGCCAGGAAGACAAAACTTCATCCAACTAAAGGAAGAAATGAGCGGTGGAAGATAGACAAACACAAGCAAGGAATTTTATTTTCATAACAAATATGGACACAGAAATTCAAAGGCATGCAGAGTTTCTTTGAAATGCAAAAACTAAATTATGCTTGTTCCTTGCTGTTTGCCCAATATATATGATATCTGTGTATTATAATGCTGAAACGGCTCTCCTAAAGACAAAATTAAGCTATTCAAGCTTTTGTATAAGGAAATGGTTTAGACTAAATAAGAGAAACTGTCTTGATGTATTAAATTGTTGTCACACAACATTGTTGGCGTCAACGTTATCATTATTTTTGTTCATATTATTAGAGCTATTAGTAGCATGTCATTGAATGTATTGCAAGAATCTGAAAGTAGAATGAAGATATACTGATATATAAATGGGATGAGATCATTTTGTGATGTTGCTGTAGGTTTTTATAGGTTTATATACCCAGCCCTTTGAAAGTGTATTTATTGTATTGCTGTAAATTTAATTATAACTTGGCACATTCAATAAAATATGAAATACAAAAAATACTAATAGGGGTAGCAGGCAGGTGTTGCGGGTCAACTGTTTTTGATTAATTGATCCCAGACGAGTGTGACTCTCTCGATTAAAAGCAGGAGTTTGGCGGCTTGCTGTTCTGGAGCGCAGACGGCAGCTCAGCTGACGCAGAACCAAGAGCGAAAAACGTCAGCAGTGATCCCAGTGAAGCAGTTATTGCTGCCAGTCAATCTTCCCAGGATTAGAGGTTCCCAGCAAATTGACCCAAAGCTGTGCAGTGCCAAGACAAATTACCTACCAAGTATTTTTGCTCCAGTTTCTAGTGCAAATGTCTTAGTTTTGTCATATTTCATCAGTACATTTTCTGCAAGACGGGAACTTGTTTTAAGTAAATAATTCCTTAATATTCATGAAAAAGTTCCACTTTCAGATTAATTCACTAGTAATTTAGGGAAAATGTGTTGTTAAAAGTGAAATAATCTGCCAGTGGGACTACGTAGTACTTTTTCATGAATATTAAGGAATTATTGACTGAAAAGTAAGTCAGTTTGTTTTATTTCAAGCTCGACTAAAATACTTGGTAAAAATCTGTGTTTTTGCACTTCAAAACCGCAAATCTGCAGCAGAATTGAAATTAGTGAAAAATCGAGCTGTTGCAATGGTCCAGTCAAAGCTCAGAGCTCAACTTGGTTTAAATGTTGAGGATGTTTGTATAAACCAACATCAGCAAGATGTTGGACTGAATAAATATTATACAGAGAAGTAACAACAGACAGAAAGCTAGAAGCTTTTATGAGGTGTGTTTTATTTATTTTCATTTATTTTGGCTTGACTAACCATACCTCACCTGTATTTTTTAATACAAACTTTAATATCCTGTTTAAAGTGAACAGAATATTAAAAGAGAGACGAGCATTTCCTGTTCATTTTGCAATGTTTTGTTGCAGGAACTTAGTGAAAATAAAACGGAGAATAACAGTAGGCCTGTCGCCATAACAAATTTAGCTGGATGATAAATTGTCCAGTTATTGCGATAAATTATAATGTTGTTTTGAGACCATTTTTAATCAATCTTAATGCAATAACACATTCTCAAAGATTAATAAACTTTTAAATTCTAGTGAACATTTAACACTGGACCTGGGAAACATTTTAAACATGCAAAATAAATTAACAAAACAACAAATAAAATGAATCATGAAGTCTCTGTAAATTAAATTGAGACCAAAGTAGACTGACGAATTTTGTTAACCAGGTTTTGGCAGAAAGAGAAAAATGATGAATCAGAGAAATAGTTTTATTGTTCTATTGCTTATTCTGACAGGACTTCATAGCAGTGGCGTAATGGATTTAAGAATAAAGAGGTTTTTCCAAATGTTACACAATAAGACCTTTTTAATTAAGAGAGTAGCAGCTTTATCCAGTGAGAACCTGCAGGCCTGAGTCAAAGTAAAGCAGTCTGTTTTTCAGTGTTGTGTGAATATTTAGCTGTGAAGTGATTAAAATGTGGCTGAGTTTTCTCTCTTGGAATTGCTGTGGATTTTGACAAGCTCCCTGATCCTTTCCACTGATTCTGGGCCCTTTTGGCATTGAAAAGCATCGTGTTTGGAGCAGCTTCAAATTGCTTTGGCTGAGACGGCCTGACTGCCGAACCGAGCGGACTCCAACTCCAACAGAAGCCGAGGATTTGGTTTTATTTGCTTTTTAGCATGGTTTCTCGCAAGAGAGTTCTTTGAACTCATTTAGCTGCAACTCAGACATCTGCATGTAAAAAGACTCCAGTGATAACAATGATAACACAAAATGGGAGTGATTACTTCTCCGTGCGCAGGGACATCGTGTTATGAGAGAGTTTTGTCCTTTTTTTTTTAATATGGAGATTAAATCCTGTCTTCACAAACACTGTACCAGCTGACTGAACACCAACATGCCTCATTAGAGTCTCATTGTTGATGTTGTTTTTCTGCTGTGGGTGGCAACAAGGATTGTAATGAGCTGTCTGCATCTCACAGTCAGCAGCCACTGAGGGCCACCTGTGTGTAGGAGTGCGCTTCACAAAAAGTACAATATCCCTCTGATTTAAATGATTGCGTGCCATTACATCATGGTAATATTACCTTCTAACAATTAAGAAGACAGAGATGCGGGGAATGAACACATCCAAGACATGCTTTATACACGCTGTGTCCTTTTGGAAACTTTATTCCTTTAGCAAAAAGTAAGTTTACAGTAAGTCTAGTAACTTGAACTTTTAAACTTGTTTTCGACTCCAAGTATCTTCCATACATCCATCCCTCTATTTTCATCCATCCATCTTTGCAGAGTCAGAGAGAATCTCCATTGATTGTTGGGTGAGAACAAGGCTACTGAAGCATCAATGAACAATACGACGATGTGTAGAAGTAAATAAAAAAAACAACTCGCGTATTAAGTATTAAATCAAATCTTTGCTTATTTCCATCCAAATTCAGGGACTGCATCTTTTAAAGCCTGCCTTTGAAATTAAGTCACATATTGTCTAAATTTAAAAGCCTTTCCATATGGTCCACAAATACATCCTCTTTTTTTTATCAATTTGAAGAATTGGTCTGTCTTATTCTTCACAGCACAGCAAATCCCAAGATTCATTGCAGGCTGAACTTTAAAATTTAAGTGTGTTAAAATCTGGTGGTACAACATGAAAATCTGAGATCTATTATTCAAAATTCCGTTTTTTTGCACATTTTTCGTGTTTTCATTTGGGTTTCTACGGCTTCTAGAAACAGTCCAACTGCTGAAAACAACCCACCCAGCTGTTTTCTGGCAATAAGTTAATGTTTTTTGGTTAATGAGTCGTGTCAAAAGCCTCTCCGATAGTCAAGTCAGAATCGGCAGGCTTTCCCCGTTACCTAGCAACCCCCAGCCGGGGCCCCAGCCCCGTTACTTAGCAACCCAAGTGGAACTCCCCCAGACTAATCAGCTGCACGTTCTCTACAGTTGTGTAATACCAGATCTGTTTGCTGCCATTTTCACAGACAAGTAAACGTTCAGTTGGGGGCGTGGCCAGCAGCAGCTCATTTGGATTTAAAGTGACAAGACACCCTAAAACGTCTCATTCTGAAAGGAGCTCAAAACAGGCAGAACTGAGCAGAATAAAATCTCATTTTCTAAGAAATATTATGTTTTGTATAACCCATTCACCCAGCCTAACTTATTCAAGGACGCATAGTAGGTCACCTTTAAAGTGGTTGTGTTGTTAGGCTCTTCTTACTCATGTATTTTAACACTATTAAAATATGTTTATTTAATTAAGTCATTTAATTAGTTAAAAAGTTTTGAATAAGTAAAAAAGAAAATCTTTTGGGTAGCATTTTTGCTAGCTTTAGTCTGGGCTGTCATGGTTGCTAGGCAACCGGATATACTAAGATAAAGGTGGGAATAAATCTGAAGGTTCTAGACCACACCTGTCAAACTCGAGGCCTGTGGGCCAAATCTGGCCCGTCGTAGTTTTTTATGTGGCTCTCTAAACGCCAAATTGCTCCAGTTTTTCCACAAATCTGTAAAATTTAAGCCAATCAACAGATCCCCGCATTTTTTTCTGATTCTTACTGCAATTTTTTCTCAAAATTGGTCAAAAACATCAAGTTTAAGTGACTGCTGCCTCAGCCTTACTTGATGTCAAGTACGGCGATTAAGAAAAAAGTCACATTTAACATCAGACATTAGCACAAATATTTCTAAATTAACACCACAAAATCTGTGATTCCGATATCAAAAATCCACAAAAACAATCACAAAATCCTGGATGGTCTGATCAGTGTGATCAGTCCATCATAAAGATGGACTGAAATAAAGAAACAAACAGATGTTTATTGATATTTTAACAGTTTAATGGGTTTTATCAATAGATTCTGGCACAACTTTAAGAACAATCATATTTCTGATATGGACCAAGATGAAAATGAGTTGGACACCCCTGCTCATTTACTTACCCTAATAAATAATGTGTTTCTGACCTCACTGAAACCAACACTGCAGACTAAATAACTCAGTAGATCTCTTCAGTATGAAGATAAAAAATATCAATGTTGTTGGGAAAGGTGGTAATAACCCAGGGTATCTGAGAAACTGCATTAAAAGGCTTCAAAAACAAACAAAATGAAGTGTGGCAACTCATTGTGTAGTTTTACTCACACTTTCTGTTATTTAAAAAATAATCAGCATGATGAACTTTTACTGACCAAACCCAGTCAAAACTGTCTGAACATTTGTGTGAACTAGAGCAGAAACGCTCCCATGTTGGGTTCAAAGAACCGAGGCAAACAGCCATACTTACGCTGTCGCCTGGTCTGGTTTGTTCCAGCATGATTATTAAAAGTGAAAGTGTTGGAAACGTACAGCTGACCTGGAGTCGAGCATTGATCAGAGAGGATTCTGCACAAGGCTGAGGCAAACGTTTGCTGCAAATGCAAAGTGCGTTTCTGACATTTTCTTTCAGGACTTTTTTGTTTGTGGTCGGATTTTGCTCAGTGATGCCGAGTGTTGACATGGGCCTATTTGTGGTTGTCATCCCGAAGTTTTCATCATAAAAAGCCACCCGTCTCTTTGTGGAAGAATGCATTCAAGATGGGAAATTGAAATGGGAGGCAGCGCCTGCTTCCTCGCTCTGACAACATGTCATTTTCAGCAGCAGCATGCCATTACCTGGAGTGTTTTGCCATCTTCTGGCTGCAGAGGTCCACCTTGTAAATGTTGAATGTGAAATAGGAATCCAGTCATCAGCTGCTGTCATAAACAGTTTACCCCCGTGTCTTCACACCCCTTCCTAAACCTCGCCGCCATCCTCTGATTTGATCCGCAGGATGATGCTCTCTCTGCTTGCTGCTTGTAAACATCCCTCCCTTTGCTGAGCTTCTGCAGGTTAAGAGAAGCCTGGAAGGTGCGGCCAAAAATCTTTGATCAATTCTGTGGGAAAATAAATAAATAAATCCCGACCTTGACTGTCACTGGTGACTCACATATTGCCTCAGTCACTCTGTCGCTCCTGTCCAAATTCTCCTCTCAGCCTGAACAGAGCTGAGGAAGAACAAAGTAATGCCCTCAAAAAATAACACATGAATTATGTGCTACATATAATTATGTACAACATATGCAAAGCACATGTTTTGCATCAGGGAAATGTGTGATTTTGAGCATTTTGATGGTTTAATGAACACATGGAATTAGTGGTGCACCGATTTATTGGCACCGATTTCCTCAACCCTTTCATACATGAATTATGATCCTGTATGTCAGTATTTTTTTGTTTTTGATTTAGATTTTCTTAAGACATTTAAAAAAAAAAGGTAGGAAAAATATTGTTAAAAAAATGTTTTTTTCTGGGTGATCAGTTGTGGGTTTTCTCTAAATACGAAGTTATTTACATCAGTAGTTTTGTTCTTTAGTTACTTAATGTCAATATTTTTTTACACCTCCCGGAGTCTTCTAAAGTAGAAGGAGGGACTAGATGTTCCTGAGTTGCTTTTTCGTCTGTCGGCCATTTTGGATTTAATAAATATTTTGTTGCACTTGCAGTGGATGGCCAGTAGTTGGCAGTGTGTGGTATGATGCGGTAGTGTCCATTTCAGTGGTCTCTGTGCATTTATAACATAAAAATACACAAGAAACACAAGAAAATTACTTTTAGATGGCTGTCCACTGCAGTGAACGCTGTGATTGTAAGAGTTAATTTTGGAAGCTTGGAGATCGACTGATACTCACATGTGAACCCGATCTAATCCACCGATATTTACCTTGGAAATCAGCCACTGTCCTCATCTGACCCACCAGGTCATTTCTGCACGTTTTCATTAACAATTGTCAGCCCACTGCTGCCAACTCAGTGCCTTTCTAACATTTCAGACAAAAAACCATTGGTATCGGCCAAAATCAGAATTGGTAGTTCAGGTTTTTTACAAAAGATCGGTAATCGGAAACTTTAATCGGTGCACCCCTTCATGGACTTACATGAAATCTTAAATGGACCAACTAATAAAATGCTTTTTCGTCACATGACAGATTAAAATACTTTTACACATGAATCAATTCAATAATACCACTGATACTGAGTACCACTCTCATTCACCTAATTTATTTATTTGTTTATTTCAAACAGGTTTTTGTAACTAAAACAAGAGAACAAACAGTAGGTTACAGAAAAACATGTGCATACATGGCCAAGAGCAAAACAATTTGTTTCCTATTACTCTTCTGTTTGAAAAGGAGCAGGAAGAAGTGAACACGTATTTAATCCTGCCCCTTATCTCAGTTTAATGAAATATATCACCTGTTTAATTGCAGATCAGTGGGCAGCTCGGAGTCGGTGCTTTGCTCAAGGACACTGAGGAAAAATCTACTGTGTAAATGAATCACATCGTTGTTTGACAACTTCTGTCTAAATAACATGTTTTTTTAATTTCTAAACTCCCAAACTACCCTAATATTGTAGATTTCATTATTGAAAGCGTTTTTTGTCAGGTTCTGTGTTGATTATTTGATTCTGGGTCTGATTTCTGTTCATTGTTTGCCGTATTCTCGTTCTCTGATCAGATCAGCCTCGTTTCTGTTTCACTTCATTTTAGCTCTTCTTAGTGGGCGGGGCTAAAATCACTCAACTCAAGATGATTGGTCTGAACTGAACTTAAACAATCAGGTTAGCCAATCAAATACCAGGAACCTTTATAACATTGAACAGTAACAGATTAAAAATAATTAAAGGTGCACCATAGCACGAATAATTAGATAATTAAATAAAAGCTGCATTAATAAATAAGTTTAAACAGACTACTGAAAATAAATGTAAAGTTTATCATCAATTTTTGGTATTTTTTGATAAAATAATTGCTTTGTATCCAGTTTTATTTATTCAATTATTGAATGATTTATTACATTTTTGGCTTCTTGGGGGATAAATATATCTTCTCAGCTCTGAGGGCTGCATTGTGTTAAGTCCGGAAGAAGAAAAACACAGTAGACATTATTACAGTGGCTCTAATCGTAACGTAGCGGATTATATAACAGAGTGAAAGTGAATTTCTAAGTCTCTGTAATTGATTGAGCCTAATAATGCTCGTCTTGTCTAAATGAGGGATTATTCTGAGGAGGAGAACAGTTGTCATGGACGGAGGAAACGTCTCAGATCACTAAAGTCTGATCCAGAAAAGGGCAAAAGAGACACAAAGAGAGACGTTTTTGTTAATGTGTATTTTGTTTTTTTGCAGCTGTCCAGTCTCTGAACAGCCTGAACGACCAGATCGCTCAGTTCATGGTGACCCGACCCTGCAGTCTGGCTGATGAGGAGGAGGCCTTCATCCCCGGAGAGAGGGACACCCTCAGGAAGTCCATGACCCTGATGAGACACCTGCTGATGGACGCTCAGGTAACAACGCCTTCCCTCGGTGAGAGGCAGGATAATTCAGCCGGCGCTGTGAAATACACCATTCAGTTTCACAATCATGCTTTTCTTTATGGGTAATTGACAGTTTAGTGGAACAAAGTTTCTGTGGTTTAGTTTTGACTTCTGGAACAGCTCAATGTTGATCTCTAAGTTTTAAAAAAACAAACAAATGCTACATTTGTAGTGAATAATCTGAATAATCTGGATCGGACAGAAAGATACAAAAACTGTTGCTTTTTGTTTTCTGTCCACTACAAATGTGTAAGTTTGTTATTTAAAATCAATGTAAATATAAATGATTTTACTTGTCTCCCCAGAATAATTCAGATTTTTGAGTTTGCTGTAAGATCTGCTAAAATAAGTGAAAATACTAATTTAAAAACGTTTCAATCCTATAACAATACAAGATTAGTTGCTCTTTGTGTCACGAAAAAATCTTCCACTGGTGGTAATTTTAACAAAAGAGAATAAACTAAAATAAGAGTCCCATTATTAGAAATGAAAGACTCTTTTTCTCTGCTTTTTAAATTACAAAAAGAAGCACCAATGTTTCTTTTTAATTTTAGTTTTATGTTTACATCGTCGACATGTTAATCAATAAATCAAGAAAAGGGATTAATTGTCCCAAAGTGTTTTATAATTTAATCACCACTTGCTGATTTAGAAACACTTTTCTTAATAAAAACTCATCATGATTCAGTCCTCAAATCTTTGGAGAGACCCGGATCTTACTCAAAGATTTCTGTGAGAAATTATTTTTCTTTGACTTTCTTTTTTTTCTGAAGCTGCTAAATTTGTGTCTGAAGGAAGGAGAGTTGTGACAAAAATAATCACAAATAGTTTTGTCTGCTGGACTTGATTCATTTTTTGCATCCACATAAATTTAGTGTGAAAATGAAGCAAAGAAAACAAAAAATAATTTGAGTAGTTTGTCATTTTTCTCTTTCTTTACAAAAAAAACCCTGAAAATTATTCAAAAACAGGTGGAATTGAGAACAAATCTAATAAGAAAGCTCTGAGTTTTGTTTATAACTTTATGTCACACTTTGTATTTTAGAAGTTACTTTTATTAATTTGTAGGAAAGTTTCCAAAGAGCTGAGGGAAAACATTAACAGAACAAGCTTTTCCATATATTTTCATACTTTCTCTAAAAGTTTTCTTAGCAACATGGACTGAACTAAGAGTCATTCTTCATTTCTCACAGTAAAGTCGGCCCAGCTCTGTGAGAACTTTACCAATCTGAGGGAAGCGATAAACAATTCGCTGCTGAACTTTGAAAAGTTAGTTTTTAATTCTCTTCTTGGCTGCCTGCTCTCTGTTCGCAGCTACTTTAATAGTCTTACAGATTGAACAGGAATAATCTTTTGAGCTTAAAGAAAGAATCCTTTCCAAAGTAATAACTTTTTTCTCTGTGTGTCTGCCTGCTGAGGAATGCTGCTTTTATGGATAACAAATAATCAACTTTCTCTGTTAGCACCTTTAAAATACAAGTGCAACTCAAATTGTTCTGCAGAGCAAAGGCAAGACGCATAACTAAAGAGCTAAAGGATAAAAGAGGACAAAACATAAATGCAGAAGCAGTTTGCAAAAAGCAGTGGGTACCCAGTTGGTGCCTTACATAGTGTACCAGAAGCAATAAAAGTAAAAATTATAAAATATAAAAGTAAATCAAAGACGGAACATAAAATGTAAAGGAAAAAAATTATAAAAGTTGGTAATTTTTTTTTGCTTGAATGCAGAAGGAATGGAGAAAGCAGAAGCCTTGGTTTCATCCTGTTCATGTTTATGTAAATTATTGGTTTGCAACGTAATACAGAAACAGAAAATCTTTATTTTTAGATTAAAAGGTAGTTAATATCATATATACAAGTCTGGAAAAACTAAGAGCCCACTGCAGTGAACCTCATTGAAAACCTCCTGGTTTTTCCACCAAGTATTAATGTTTTATCGTCCTGAGTTAAAACATTATTGTTATTGTTTCTAAATTAACATGAACTTGTTTTCTTGGCATTATTTGAGGTCTGAAAGCACTGCATCTTTTTTGTTATTTCTCATTTAAATAAATACTAAATTTTTGCTTGTAATTTCAGTCATGTTGTGAGTAGTTAATAGAATAAAATAACAATGTTCATCAACATATAACTATAAAAAGTAAAATCAGAGAAACTGATCATTTAAAGTCATCTCTTAATTTTTTCCAGAGATGTTTATTTATAAAAAATAAATAAAATAAATCAAGTAAAAGAAGAACCCAGCTATAGCAAAGCATATAAACAATTATTCTAATGTTTAGAAAAAGCTGGAAGTACATCGTCGCTAAGTGTAGCATCTGTCAGAGGCCTTATTATTAAGTTGTTTGATAAATCTAAGCTGTACATGAATTCATACATGAAATTCCTCAGCAAAGCATGAAAAGTTGGACAAACAATAGACTTGCAGACATCCAACAAGGAAGTCTGAGGAGGATATTTTGTTTTCTTTTTGTAACGTTGTTAATAACTTATTCTGAATCTGATTTCTATTCTTTCCCCCAATAATTGTTGATTCCACAGGCAACAAAGCAGGAAGATAAAATTCCCTCTTCTTCTCTTCTTGATGAGAAAATTCTGGGAAAACACAGATCTTGTCAAATCCGTAGTTTTTCTCTCATAGCAGAAAATTGTGGAAAACCAGCAAAACCAGTGTTGCTGTTGCACGGCTGCGATCATGTTAAAATGACCCGGCACTTGACTTTCTCAGCCAAAAATTTAAAAAATGTCACATTTCAACAATTGACTCACCTGCTTTTTTTGCCCTCAAACCTGCCACCATGGTGAACATTGGCTAAATGCAATAAATGTGCACCTATTTGTCCAGATAGAGCAGCAGTAGGGGAGAAAAACACTCACTCAGATATGTTTATGTAACTGCAGATCATTGTGAACAGAAGGTGTGCAGCTTTTCACATTAATTCACAATCATGTCAAAGTAGAAATTAACCAGCTGAGTGGAAACGTGTAATTACAACCACTGCAGTTTAAAATGTGAACAAAATGTTTGTCAGAGCTGTTTGTGCTCTCTTTTGTTTAATTTTGACACCAATCACACGTAAACTGCAGGGTTTGAATGGTCCTGCTTCCTGGAATGAAAAGGCACATTTTGTAGGCCTGTTGGCCATTTCAGCCACATTTTTCATCTGCTAATTTAATACGTTGGAAACATTTCAGTCTTCTGCACAAAAGCAGACATCGTCATGCTCTGCAGTCTTATTTCAGCGTCTGAAAAGCCATTAAAACAAGCAGTTCTGAATATCTGCAGCTCGTTTATGCAGCGAAAAATACAATATATGAGACCCACTTAAAAATAAAACTGAAAAAGTAACTTTATGATCCAAACTTAACA
The DNA here is from genome assembly GCF_000485575.1 of Poecilia formosa. Lineage (NCBI taxonomy): Eukaryota > Metazoa > Chordata > Actinopteri > Cyprinodontiformes > Poeciliidae > Poecilia > Poecilia formosa. The sequence continues at coordinate 3,731,864 of NW_006799941.1, forward strand.
TGCAACTCAAGTTTCAATCTCTTTAAAAATAAGATTAATTGGTTTTCTGAAGCAATATAAAACCCCAAAGTAAAGAGAGTGAGGCTACCAAGCAGTCGTTAATCTAAAATACAGGACATTTTGGAGGTATCCACACTAATAAAGCTGCTTTTTACAGTTAAAACCAGTTATTTTGTTTCAAAACATTTCATTGCTGCTAATGAGTGAAATTTATGTTGTTTTTTTATTATCGTGGTGTTTAGACATTGGTGCGTCCCGCTAGCATCAAAGTGAATATGCTACACTAAAATAAGAGAATGGAGCTCCAAGTTTAAAAAACTTGAGTTAATTTGTTACATGTGAGCAAATTAAGTTACTTAATTGAAGTTTGTTTAATTGACAACTTAATAAACCGAACTTGATTTGATTATTTGAAATAAATTAAGTAATTGTTTTAAAGTTAAATCACCTGTCAAATATTTATTTATTGACGGTGAACACTGGATTGGCCTAATCAAAGTCCAAAATTTAAGATTTGTGGAAACACTTGCAAACTGAAGCTTTCTGTTAAATCTGAATGATGTTTTGTAAAAAGGAATGAGCAAACATGTGAGTTTTTGCAAGATGAAAAATGTGTAAACCTGGTTTAGATCTCCAGCAAACGTTGGCTCTGCATCGCCTTGACTGAGTTGGACTAAATACTCATTTTTAAATTTCTATTTGTAACAAGAACCATGAATCAGTTTACTTTTACTTCACTGATGTGAGTTCATCTCTGCACGTTAAAGTTTGTTGTTATGAGGTGACGGAATTTGACGAAACGGTCAAGAGGTATGAATGCTTTTGCAGCTTTTTCCATTTGGTTTATTATTGATTGCAGGAGAAAATCCAGGCAGAATGAAGAACATTTATGAATTACTGAATGTGTGACTGTGAACTCAGCTACCGGCATCATGACCTCCCCACACTGACTGAGTAGTTTTAAATGTGCAGTTTTTAGTGTTTTTCTTCACAGAAGAGTCTAAATTGCTCTTTGGTGTGAGTTTGAACTGTGATGGATTGGCGACCTGCCTCGCTTTCCGCCTGGAGATAGGTCAGCATAGCAGACTAAAGACATCTGTGTGCAGCACCACAAGGAATGATTTCTTCTTTTATACCTTTTTTATTTCACTTATAAAGTTATTTATTTGTGCATTAAGGCATATAAACCCCTTCATTCATTCATTCAGTTGAAATATTGATTGAAGTGTCCCTCCGTTCTCCCCGCCACAGTTGAGATTGTAATCGATCAGTGAGGAGTGACTCTCATTTGTCACTTTATTTTAACTTCCTTCTACTTTTTGATGAATGCTAAATAAACCCCGACACACTGATTCAATTGTACGAGCACCGTCGGCGTCGTGGATGATGGATGCCGAGCTCTGCCCTCGTCCTCCTGGAGATATTTTCTCAGACGCAGTGTCATTGATTAAAGGGAAGGTAATTCAGCAAAAGGCCATTGCTTTCACCTCCGCTCAGAGGTGAAAGATTATCAGCCTGCAGTCTGTTCCTCCTGTTCGCTGGGAATATCCGTGGCATTGGGAGGAGCGCGGATTATCTGACCAAGAAGTTGTACTTGTTGTGAAAAATAAAGCGCAGTGCTCAGATTGACAGATTTCTCTGCCTGTTAGGTTTGTTTGTGTCGGGTTGTACACCTACAGCTTTAGCTTGTTTCCTGTTTTTCACTTCTACGGGGCGACAAACGGCCGGCTCTGTCAGCTGGAGGCTTATCACTCTGAACTGACAGGAGAAAAACTATTATAATGAGGTTCTGACATTTATCTGCTGTAAGCTTAGTCACATTTACGAATGACAGAAGTAGTACAATGTCCCAAAATACACATTATGTAATAAATATGCTGGATTTTTTTTAAATCTGCTCCTCTCCATATGGACATAACCACCCAATGAATCAATGAGTGATAAAGAATAATTTCTGTTTTCCAAAGTCAAAGTGTGTTGTGTATTCATTCTGAAGCATCTGTTTTTTATTTTAATAATAACAGCCATGATTGGTTTTATTTTTAAAAGATACTCTGTTAAGTTATCCAATGGACTTTGATTTAATTTGTCAAATTTTCATCACTACCTGCATGAGTAACCTTATATGTTCGACTTGGGCCTGTAGGTTGACTTCAGGTTCCCTGTATTTATTCCAACAAAAGAGGAAATAAAGTTGGTGGTTAACAGCAGCAGCTTCTGACCCAACACAATAAATAAGATACAGGAAATAACCCAAAACAAAGTACAAAGCAATGGCTTCCAATGAGCAGCTAGCAACAGTTAGCAGCAGTTAACAGTTGTAAAATTAAACATAACTAAAATGGAGAACATTAATGAAACGTATACAAAGCATAGCAAAATTACTCATGAAACACTGTATATGATTAAATCAGTATAAAATATATGTTAAAACATAATATTTGTAAAGAAAACACAGAGCTGATCCTAATAAATACCACAGTTACCAACGGCAACAGAAAAAAGGGGGAGGAGCTGCCAGTTACTGGTTACTATGGTAACCACCAACTGCCAAGAGCAGAGAAACAGAACTTAAAACACCAATAAATTCAGACAATACCAATAAATGTCTGAAGAAACAACTTGTTGACTGAACAAAAATAAATTCAAAGACTAAATAATAGCAAATTTGTTCAGCTCCACAGGTCTCTTCCTGTTATTTTGGTGGATTTGTTTTGACTTTCCCATCGTGTGAAACAAGAAAGCAGTCCAAAGCCGATTCTCCAATTAACTCCAAAGTATCAATTAACTGATCAGAAATTTAAATGGCATCAATATCTGGGTTTTCCCTCATTGTTTGACGAGACAGTAATCATTCTGTATGTAAACTTTATTGTATACATACATTATTGTGGCATGTAGCAAATGTAAATAATTCTAACTTAAAACAAGAGAAGTTTGATCTATTATATCCATTACATGTAAACTTCTGGTTTCACTGGTAAACAACTGAAAAAGGTTCTCCAGATGACCCTGATTGTCCTGCTGTAATCTCCAGATGTAATCATTCACAGATCCTTTCCTGAGCGATCTGCAGCAGCCTGCCAGTCATCAACGATTATAATGCGGCCAAATTATGAATCAGATTTCTTTGTTCTGCACATCTGAAGGGGTCAAAGTCAAGTGCGGCGTCGTCCCGTGTAGAGGAGCGGCTCTCGTCATGGAGAGGGGACTGCATCCATGAAGAGTCATGTTTCTGCTGTCAGATGGAATATGAAATTAGATCCTCCACTCTTTTTACATCTGCGCTCTCAGTTGAAGTGCCAGCAGTCCAGTTCGCAGCATCCAGCGTTTTGTGGTGCAAATTGCTTGTGGAGACTTTGTTGATGAACCATGGATTATGTAGATGATCTGACAGATTCCCGATACTGTATCTTAAAGAAATGATCAGATTTTCACCAATGTGTCCACTACAAAGCTGAAATGTAATTGTAAATGCCCTCTTTCTGAATGCTGTCCTCGACTTGATTGCCTCATTCGTCATGTGCACAGATGAATTATGCATGTGCTTGTTGCTATGCTCGGGTGAATAATCAAATGGTTTTCTGTGGGTGTGGAAGCTGTGAAACGGCGAACACTGGACCTCATTTGGTGCTTTTGTGAAGTCAGAAAAGCTCAGACAGTGACGCGACAAGGGGCTGACAGCAGAGACTCTGCCCAGGTGATGATTTGGAGTCATCTTTGCAGCGTGCGCAGCCGACCGGCTCAGACAGAACAGCCAGTTATAAGGGTCAGCAAACACATTTACGAAACTCGCTCCGCGTGCCGCGCGGCAAAAAGCTTCGCTGCTCGTTTCAGGGGAGTTTATGAAATCTAGAAAGGATCCTGCTGAAGAATTTCTCGTGCTTTTTGCTGCTATAGCTTTTGCGTTATCTCCTCCAACAGCTTCAGTCGATGTGAATGAAAAGGCACCAAAAAGAGCGTAGAGGAAACTCTTCACACAATGAATTAATTAGCAGTTACTCATTTCCAAAGGGCATACTGTGATCACAGCTGACGCCGCTCCGCAGCCTTGGCAGCTCAAGCAACATCTATTTACTGCAACCATTCAGTGACTGGCCTTGCTTGTTGATAAACTAATTATATTCAAATGAATCATGGACAGAAATGTGACCTGCAGCTACTCTACACTTTACAAAAACAAAACCTGGCCAAGTGCATTTAGTCTGGTTTATAGTAAACGTGTCTTTCTACACTGGAAATGAGACAAAAAAAAAACCTACTAGCAACTTTTCAGCAAGACATAAACTGTAAATCATTTAATCCACATTTAGTTGTCTACTATCTTCTACTCTTTAAGAAAACGTAGCCAGTTTTAGATTTTGAATCTAAATGTGACTTTGTGACAGATAAACTTACAGCAGTAAGTTGTGTTAACTCTTTACTAATTTTGTTGAATAAACTAGAGTTTTTGTGTTATTAAGGAAAATGTTTAGTTTAAAGCTTGATGATAATGTCCTGTTCACACTAAATGTTTTTAGCAGAATTCATTATTCTTGTTTAAAGTAAGAAAGAAAGTTTTTGACATTTTTTGAGAAAAATCAAAGAAAATCCCAATTATTTATTAGCGCAAAAAAAGTGCAGGGATTTGTTGATTTAGCATGAATTTCCATGATACCTCTCAAGAAACTGGAGGAACTAGTTGATATAATTTGGGAGTAGACAGATAAAAACTGCATTGATTTAACTGATAGCATAATATTTAAGCACACAGTGTTTAGTCTAGAACCTAAAGGGCCACATAAAAAGCAACGGTGCGCCGGATTTGGCCCGCGGGCCTCGAGTTTGACAATAATGAGAGCTGACAATAATGAGAGCTGCAGAAATAAACTCAGTAAAAGTTGAACTAGGATTTATTGTGTGCAGCTTTTCAAGAGGCTCAAACCAAATACACTACTTTTGATTCACACTCCTATAAAGTAATATTTAGCTTGCGGCTAAGCAGAACCATCTGGAGAAACGGGCCAAATTGTATTAGTTTAATGAATCTTCCTTTATAGGAAACATCACAGAATTCAAGTCAAGTGTAAAAAGTTGTGCTTTTAGATGCATGAACTAATTACATTACATATGACGGTTAAATATTCTTTACTGAGTTTTAAATGAACTGTGATAATACAGAGGATTAGACAGATGAAAACTAAACCTGGAGATATTTCTCCATCTCGGCAGTGAGACTCCAGCTGCACGTCTTCTTTTTTCTTAAACTTTTTATTGACTTGCCAAATATCTCTAGAGCTAAATGAGCTCAGAGACGGAAAGGTGGAATTAATGATCCAAAAAGTGAAAATTTGGGTTCTGCAGCACTTGAGAAAATGCATCGTTTCAGATCTCATACCTAATGATCTGATAAGCTATTGACACACCAGCAGAGAGACAGAGGAAGATAAACGAGCAGATAAAATACAAAAAAGAGAGATTGCAGCAGAACTGTAGCCTCTTCTTGGAATCAATCTAATTCCTGTTTTTTTTTCTGAGTGTGACCGCCTGCAGGAAAACCATCTGATCACTTACAGGATCCCCTTCATGTGAGGCCGTCTTTTTTCTGACATCTATCTTTCTGTCTCTGAGAACAACGGATCAGTTATTAAGGGAACATGTTGGCGAAAAACCACTGCTTTCATCTCGTTCCTCGTTCACAGCCTTTAGGTCCCTGCCTATATGAAAATCACTCCACCTCTAATCCTTTACATCTTCTTTCCACTGTTACATCCATTATGCTGTCGGAGCGGGCGGCGCTTCAAAGAGACGGAGTTTCTCCTTTTTACTAACAAGTCTGTCAAAAACCCTCCGTGTTGCTTTGCACCCTGAAACACCAGAGAAACAGGAAAGATTCACATGCAATGTGCATAAAGGTTGAGGCCATGAAGACAGTGGAGATCTTAATCTCTGGAAAAATCATTCAAAAGCAAAACACATTATTTATTTTAATCCCAGAGTCATTAATGGATTCATAGACGCATCATTTCTCATAAAGCGAGAAATGAGGCCGACATGATTTACTTCTGATGCAGGAAAAATCCTTGTCATCAAGTGTAATATGAGCAAAAATGAAAAAACATAATTCTGACGTTTTTACATTAAAGTCAGCAAACACAGCCAAAGGTGGATTAATGTAAATGTTATCAGAGCTATGAGCAGGGGCGCGGTAAAGGGGTGAAAAGTGATGACGGTTCCAGGGGCCCTGACCAGCAGGGGGCCCTCCACAATTTAATTATTTATATTTTGTTCATAGACATAAACTGTCTATGTGGACTGTTGGATGTTAAATTCATGAGCAGTAAATATTGTGCTAATTATCAGTATTGAACCAAAGAAAGCAAGGCAGATGCAGGCCTTTAAAATTGTGACGCTTTTTATGGGTCAAATAGACTCAAAAAATTGTAACAGCAGCTGCGCAGGGGGGCCCAAACTAATTTTTTGTCAGGGGGCCCACAGTTCCTGGCAGCGCCCCTGGCTATGAATCTCCTCTGGATTTTTCATCAAAAGCTGCAATCATGTTGTTTCCTATTTTGCTGTCTATGTTTTTTTTTTAAATAATTGGTTATGCAGGTTTAAAAGTGAGGAAATTAAGGAGATTTTGTGGAACATTAAGTCGTCTCATGTGTTTAAATCGCTTTTGATGTTACTTTAGTGAAAAGTTTATTTGTGCTGAAATCAGCGGAGTTCACGTAATATTGTTCTGCTGCTTCATTACGTTACTTTTCTGTGACGTCATTAGCTGCGTTTCCATTACAAAGGAGCGTAAAACCTTTTTGTTAGTCTGCTAATGTTGAACAAACATGAATAGGTCTGTCCAGGCTTAAGACATTAGGAACTATGTCGGCAACAGATGTGAACACAAAATACAGCTGTGGAAAAAACTAAGAGCCCACTGCACTGAGAACCTCCTGGTTTTTCCACCAAATGTTGATTTCTGAACTCTTCCTGAGTTAAAACATTAGTGTTATTGTTTCTAAATGAATATGAACTTGTTTTTTTATTTTACTTTATTTGAGGTCTGAAAGCACTGCATCTTTTTCATTATTGTGACCATTTTTCATTTTCTGCAAATAAAAACGAAATTTTTGCTTGTAATTTCAGAGACATGTTGTCAGTAGTTCTTAGAATAAAAGAACAATGTTCATTTTACTCAAACATATAAAAGGTCAAATCAGAGAAACTGATCATTTTAAGTGGTTTCTTAATTTTTTCGAGAGCTGTATGTTTCAGCCATGACAGCTCATCATCTGCTGTCAGAGGACATAAAAACTCAAGTTTTATCAAAAACAGGAGTTTGTGTTTTCGTCAAGTGAATTTAATTTTTTAAATCCAACTTCCTCACTTTTATGGTCAAACATACTTTCTCGTTTGTTTCTTTCTTCATATTAAAGGCTGAAGTGACCACATAAAAATAATTTGAGCTTTATTACCCAAATTAATCAGAGTGCAAAATGCTGCATAACTCTCTTAATCTGGGTGAAGCACCTGCTTATGAAAACATTATTATTGGATCAATGCTGAAATATTTGAGTCACAGATGTGTTATTTCTGCAGCATGTGTTTTTTTTGTGTTGAACTCAAAGGAAGCTGCTGAAGTTTGAGCTTCCTGTTGACAGGAAATATGATCAGTTAAGTTTCAATCAATCAGGTTTATTTCAGCATCAATGCACTTCAAAATGGTCATGAAAACATAAAAACATCATGAAGACAGTCAACCAGTAACATTTTGTCAAATGGCTTTCATTAATACACATTAAATATGTTGGTCAATGTTCCAGTTATTGTGGTTTAAATTCAGCTCTCAGTAGATGGGATTTTAGTCTTGCTTCAGTGTTTCAGCTTTTTGCAGTTTTCTAGAAGTTTGTTCCAGATTGGTGGTGCATAGAGGCTGGCTGATGTGTAACGTTTGCTTTCAGCAGTGCTGTATTTACAAACTCTTTCGTTCACAGATACTTTCAGCTAGAAAACTCTTTCATTACATTATCTCCAGCTGTTATAATGTTGGTTTGCATCTTGATGCTTTTCTTATAATTACCGTCTGAAGCGTTATCGTCATTAATCTGTGAAGGGTGCTTTAAAAATGGACCATTTACTTACTTTGGTTGTTTACTCAGTAGTTCAAGTGTTGCTTGACTCTTTACCTTTGCACACAATGATCCCTCATTATGTGTATCAGATGCTCTCTCAGTGCGGATTTAGAGAATAAGAGCTTTTCTGTGGAGGATGAATTCATAATCTATCATCCGTTTCTGCAGCTTGTTTGGGGCTCACACATTTCTAAGGAAACTCTGAGCTGATCCAGATCACTACACACATCTTTCTGCGGATCAAAGGTGTTCACCTCAATTTCAGACGGTGATCGGGCAAAATGAAAGAGCCCACATCTCTGTCAATCTCCTGTTGAGTGACAGACGGCGTCTCTGTGCTTTTTGCTGCCTTGTCTTCTGGAGTTGTTTGTGTCTGGCGCAGACGGGGAAACGTCCAGGATTGACGTGTTCATGCAGGAGATTGACAGCGACCGTGGAGGGAGGGGTTCGTATCATCCGTGTTTCTCTGCCAGCAGGAAGCGTAAAGTTCCTGGAGAGTTTTTTCTGTCTGAGTTCATTCTGTTTGGACTCATTCAGATACCAGCTGATCTGTTGACCCTTTGCAGCAGCGTCACTTAATCATTCGAGGCGCCATGATGGACGTCGGAAGTGAGGGATGTCTTTTAATCATATTTACGTATAAAGTTTCCTTACCTTGTAAAAAGTGTTCGCTGCAAATCCGCGGTTACACCGAGGGCTGAAAGTCATATGATTGAGGCTGCTATGAATCTTAACTCATTAAAAGTTATAAAATAAAATTACAAGTTTGGTTTCTATCCTTGTCTGTTTGTGCAGCCGACCTATGACCATTTTTAACGTGAAGTCAACTAAATAAAAGGGATGTCAGGTTACAGATGTCTGTTTTTAGCCCAGCGTTAAAGGAACGCCTTGGCTGACGTCCATCATGGCGGAGTGGCCGGAGCTCTGGACGTCACGTACAAATGATCGATTAGTCGTTAAGATCTCAGTCGCCTTTTCAGGACTGAAGCATCAGTCAATATGCGCAGAACAGGAGTGGAGACATTTTTGTCAAATGCAGCAACATTTACATCCATTCTTAACTCCGTCGTAACCTTTTCTTCTTCCGAACACATGTTCTGAGCTCATCCATGTTATCTTGTTTGCTTTAATCTTCCTTCAAAGCCGGGGTGTCTGTGGAGTTCACAAGAGCGTGGAATTAAAGATGATACCTGTTATCAAAGCCACTGAATTCCCTGTTGACCTTAAACGAGATTTAAATGCTCCGAGCTCTCACATCGCTTAGTCTGCTGCAGGAAATAAAAACCCTCTTTCAGAATCAGCAATCAGTAGCTCTGAAGGCTCAACTAAAACGGACTTCTGTCGTTTTCATGAGGTGCTGCTGCACCTCCGGTTGGTCAATGATGATCTAAAGTTTGTTGTGTTTTTATTTGTAATCATGAAGGAAGCTTTAAAAGCATGGCCGTCTTGATGTTTGCATGTTTTTATGGCGTATTTTTATATTTTGTGTTTCAAGACTCATCTTGAAGATAAAATAAATAATATACATGAATAAACATGAAAATCAGGAACATGCTACAATATTTTCCCCCTTGGAAAATCTCTGTTTTTATCAACAAGAATAGAAAAATAAAATATCATAAATACCCATTTGAAGCAGCCGTGTAATTTGTATGCGAAGGCTGCTTGTTCTGTTGGATAAAATTCATGCACACTGTTTGATTAAGGATCTACATTTTATCAGTCTAATTTGGTCGCGTAATCTGCTGTAACACAAAAGAACAAAGAAGCTGATTGGCTTTAATCCCACCATTAAAATCATGCTCCAGAGGTTTAGACTCGTTCAGAGGGGAAATTTATGCCTGTTTACGTTTGTCCTCTTGAATGTCGCCTCATGGCAAATCGAGCCACAGATCCTGTCAGCAGGGGGCGCCCTCCGCCCAGACAGGAAGCTGTTTTACAAACTTATTCACTTTTGAATTAATTTTATTACAAACACCTTACAAACATTTTACAAAGCCTGACCTAACCCTGCTATAGACATGTTGGTGTATTTTTCTCAAGATGAGAGGAGAACTACTTTGTTATCTTAAGAGGATGAATCATATTTCTGTTAACCCAGAATAACTTTGTTTTCCTGAGGTAATGAGATATTTGGCTAGACAAAAATGTCTTCTTCCTTTAATGCATGTTACAAAATGATTAGATCTTAGCAATCATATCTCCCTCTTACTTTCACGTCTTCCATTTAGTTTCATCCACCAGTGAAACTAATGGTGCGTTCGCACCAATCCGTCAGCAGTGTCTAATTTACATTCAAAGTCTATGTGGAGGTGAGTCGAGGGCGCTGCGTGTTAAGTGCTGTGAGATTTTAAGCTTTTCGTGAGTTTAACGCACATCAAACATGTCCGACGCTGGACCTGGAAAATCTGAACTTTCGCCGCTCGACGCAGAGCATCAACCAATCAGGGAGACTTTGCTGTGTGACGTGCGGGGCATTTCCTGACGTGATGTCAGAAAAAAAAAAACTATGGAGTATAAACTAATTGTCGCTGTTTGCCCTCGTCCTATAATCTACGACCAATTAAGTTATGACTACAGGAACAGAAAGGAAGATCAGCGAGGAAGTAGGAATGTTGAGTTATAACTTTTACTGTTTGAAAATATTTCCCTGCATTTGGTACCTGAGTGAAGTTGCCCCCCCCACCTTCTTCAAATCAGACAAAATTGGTGTCAAACGTTTGTGTTACGTTTGTGCTGGTTTGTGCAGCAAAAATTTTCGTTTGTGCTGCTATCATTTTAGAGATATAAAGAAAATATATAACGAAAATTTTCGCTGCACAAACCAGCACAAACGTAGCTGAGTTGATTGACACCCATTTTGCCTGCTTTGAAGAAGGTGGGGCGGCTGGTTGACCTTGGATGACCTCTAGAAACATTTCTTTATATCTCTAAAATGATAGCAGCACAACCGAAAATTTTTGCTGCACAAACCACCACAAACGTAGCACAAACGTTTGACACCAATTTTGTCTGATTTGAAGAAGGTGGGGGGGCCAACTTCACTCAGGTGCATTTGAGCTATCCAAATCCATCCAGCGAAAACATTGAGTCACATTAAATCACGTCACATTTTTATTTAGACGAAATATGCAGGAGACGGTGGAAGCTTTTGAGGGACACGTTTCCTCTCATGGCCCTCCTAGAGTGATTTTGATGCATCTAGAGCAAAATGTCAAGGATGTGACTTCAAACTTGAAGCTTCTGACGAGTTTTGATGCACAAATTTATTTGGAGCAATTTTGCATAATACTGTCCCTTTAAGAAAACAACCTTTTCTTGTTTTGTTCACACAAAACACGTTTGGTGTGAATGTACCATAACATTTAGCCTTCCTGTTATCGTTGGAAGTCTTGGTCTCTACAGCATGTAAGTATGGCTTCATGTGAAATACCTTTTCATCTCTCTCTTTGTTTTTTAAATGCCTCTACTGAAGCAAGTGTCAAAATGTTGTCAGTGGAACTAGAAGTCATGTTGTTCTTGACTGAACAGAGAACAATACATATGATTTATTATTATTATTATTATCATTATTATTATTATTATAGCATTGGATTGATTTCGGACTAAAGACAACATCTCTACCTCCTGATCTTTGTTAAAAATATATATTTTAAGTAGATTTCAAGTCTTCTAGCAGCTTTATTTGCACAGACATCATCCTGGCTAAACAAAACCCAGCAAAATGCAACGACTGCAAACTGAAAATAAAGTTAAAAATCAGCTAAAACCATCAGCAGGTAACTTTAAACTGTGCAATTATGATTTTGAGTGACGAATGCCCCGTTGTGTTTGGTTACTTCCTGTTCAGAGGTTTCATATTCTCCTTAGCTAACACTTTGTTTTAATATGCTTTAAAAGCAAATTTTTCATCTGGGATGTGGAGCAGCATAAAGGTTCTCCACTGCAGAAACAAACTTTGGGCTTTAATTAAGTTTCACCTTTAAGAAATGTTACAAATGTTTAAAGGCTTTATTGGCTCTGTTGGGAAGTTAGAGGAAAGTTATTCTCATTATTTACTGTTACATAAAGCAACTAAAGTCAGAACTAAATGTCTGCTGTAAATGTAGCAATTAGAGTAAACATTAGCGTTAACTCGTGAATTCAAACGGTTCTGTATTACTTCCTTCATGTAGCAACTGGTTGTGTGATGCAAATCCAGACTGAGATTCTCTTCATAAAATGTTCATTTAAATCAGTTTATTTTTGGTATGAAAGCAGGAAAAAAAGCATGCTTGACTTAGCCCTAATCCACATAATTCTCACTCTGTTTACCATATTAACGCCTCACTGCTGCACATCATCAATTTCTGGGAGGAGGAGGACGTGTTGGATTTAAAAACGGGCATTTTAATGGAAAGATTAACTAAGGAAGGCACGGTGAAGTACAAATGCAGAAAATGGGATGAGAAATGTCACACAGGAAATTAAAACTCAATTTAATTTTTTATTCTTTTGGCCTATTAGATGAATGAAAACAGTTGGTTTATTGTGCTGTTTGCGTCTTGAATCTTGTTCCAGTTTGCCCTTCCTGACTCTCATTAGTATTCATAAATCTGACTGCGATTGCTCAGTTTGACTCTCAATCCTCTTACATTCGCTGCATTTTCACATGTATAAATTTACTAGCTGATAGTTGGTTGCTGTGCTCTTTTCTGCCTGGATGCTCCATTTACTGAAGTCTGGCTGCTCAAGTGGGACTCTCGGCAGAAAGCTTTTCGGCATACAAAATTATACATCGTCAGATACCGCTGCTGCCAGATTACTAAATCTTTCAGTGAATTTTTATTACCCTTTTTTTTTTTATCTTTTCCTTGGAGAACCGTTCTGTTCTATCCTGAACCTTTGTGCTGCTTTGGTAAGCAGATGGCACTTTAATGAACTCCACAAAATATATTTTGTACCAAACTACTTGTCTCCTTGAAACTCTGAGGCAAACTGGTGTGCAGATGTTCTCAAAGTCAAATTAAATTAAATTCAAAAGTACTTTAATAACCCAAACAGGGAATTAAATGTTCTTGTATATCTTGTTATCCAGGTTTCTTGAAGGAGTTGCTGTAGATGCTGTCAGGAAGGACAGCAGATGAGAATTAGCTTATTGCTATAATCTGATGCATCGAATGGTGACATTTACATCTCTGGAGAAAACTAAGAGCCCACTGCACTGAACCCCATTGAAAGCCTGCCGGGTTTTCCACCAGATGTTGATTTCTGAGTTAAAACATCAGTATTGTTGTTTCTAAATGAATATGAACTTCTTTTCTTTGAATTATTTGAGGTCTGAAAGCACTGCATCTTTTTTGTTATTTTAACCATTTCTCATTTTCTGCAGACAAATACTAAATTTTTGCTTGGAATTTCAGAGACATTCAGTAGTTTACAGAATAAAAGAACGATGTTAATTTTTACTCAAACATAAACCTATAAAGAGTAAAATCAGAGAAACTGATCATTTTAAGTGGTTTCTTAATTTTTTTAATTTAATTTTAATTTAATTTTTTTTCTGTTTATGCTCTGTAAATCTGAATGCTGCTTCTCCATGTTTAGCTTTGATTCTGGAGATGCAGAGCAGACTACGACCAAAAGACCAAAACAGTTTGGAAAGTTGATACAAAAATAAATCTTTTCTCCTTTAAAACACTTTAAAGGTAAACACATTATGTTTCCTTGAGCAGGTTAGGATAGCTCTCTGTGTTATATAAAATCTGTTCATTAAATGTTTTGCACAAAATCATTCTTAGATGATGGGATTTTAGTCTGCTCAGTTCTGTCTATATGGAACTCCTTTCAAAATGATGTGTTTTGTCTCAACATTTACACTCGACTGTGAAAATGGCTGCAAAGAGAGGCGCACTTACACAAATGTATATCTTTGAAAAGCAGAAGTGGAGCCTCCTTCACAACCCACAAGAATGCAAAAGGTTGTTTCTGGATGTTAGGTCAACAATAAACACTTTTCCAGCAGCCATTGTACAGCACATGCAGCGGTAACACCAGCTGACTAAACAGGCTGGAGTTCCACTTAGGTTGCTAGGTACCGGGCTGGACTTCGCTGGGGTTGCTAGGTAACAGTGCAGTGCCTGTAGAATATAATTTAACAATCTGGAGGTTTTTCAAACGACTCATTTTCCAGACACCAAAAAATATTAACTTATTAGTTTTTTGTTTCCTTTTTTAAGCGCTTCAGCTATTTTTAGAAGCAGCAGAGCCACCAAGTGGAAACACAAAAAGTTTCAAAATGTGAATTTTGCTTAGTAAGTCCTCTTTAAAATCTATTCTATGCGCTACAGGAAACCAGTTTACTTCACAACTGGGATGATGCGCTCTATTTTCTCCTGTAAGTGAGCTTAGAAAGAGCTTAAAAGGACTTTCAGGCACCAGAGCCAGGTGAAACGTGGTTTGTTTATAAACGCATTTATGTGGCTGTAAACAACGTGCAAACCACATGTAGGTCTCTCAGTCTTTACCTCATCTGTGGTTTATGTCTAACCAGCAATTTGCTTTTTCTGGGTTGTATAATTAAGCTGACGAGGATTTGTGTTATGAAGGGTTGTTCTTAAGGCTTGCAGATATCAGTTCAGCATGATTGTAATCCTCTGTAAACAAGCAGCCTTTGATTGTATCTTTCGAGAAAAGGTGATAAACAGTGTTTATCCTCTTTTTGTCGTGCAGTTTCTTGCCAATTGGTCTGGCTTGCTCTTATTTTCTTCCCTTAAGAAGCAGGAGTGCACATTAGGTGCACAAACATATTGGAGCCATAAACACTCGAGGCAACAAGGACAGTCAACAAACAAGGGTCTGTCTGCAAGGAAACCACCCAGGGGACATCGCCTGGGGCTCCTTCATTCATTTAGCTTGTGAAATCATATTATGCTAATTGGTTTGTTTTACATTTTAGGGGCAGCAGAGAACATTACATTGTTTCTCTTTTCCATTGATCTCAATATTAATTCCTTCTTCTAATCCCTTACAGCTCGGCTTCCTGAGCCTGACGAGTGTTGGGCTCAGACAAAGTCATTTAGCATGCAGATTAATGCAACTCCCATCTCCTGCAGGAACCATCTTAATAAACGCATTTAAATCGCGTACGTTTACAATTAGAATAAGTTGGGGCTATCAAATAAAACACAGAAGTGAGAAAAGTAGCTCATCAGCACAGTTTGTCTCTCTAAACACATTTGCATAAGTGCTTCGCCCTTTCGCGTCGAGGCATAAATTGTGCAAAGCACTTGTAGCGTCTTGCTGAAGTTAAAAGAAGAAAATCTTCCTTCTTCGCCCCTCAGTTGTGTTCACGGATGACTCAGCCATATTGCTCTAATTAAAATAATCAGAGTCCTGCTGTCAGGTCGGCGCGTCATAAGCAGTGTTGTTGCTTCTTTTAATTGCTTTTGCATTTTAATGTTTGCGCTATCTCAGAGTGTGCAGCTCCCTCCCTCCCTCTCTGTTTTTTGGTGTACAGTGTGAGAGACTGTCCATGCAGAACAACAGACTTAGGCAGGAGTACAGCAAGTGTGCAGGTCTGGTCATCACAGCTGCTGCTGCTGCACGCTTCAAGAGGTTTCAATTTAGGCCCTTCGATAAGTCGGCTCTGTCTCTCCTTGAGATAAATGCTTCAATGAAATAAGTAACTTGAAACTTCTCGTTTATATTTGCCAGCAGCCTTGTATGTTTTTATTTACTTCCACATTTTTGTCGTATTTATCTTCTTCTTTTGCTTATTTTTAAAAAAATTGTTTTAAAGAAATTTTATATCTCTTAGCTTTTGCAAATAAAGTCAGTAATCCCTCACAGGAATCAACTTTTACACTGCAAACACAGAAAATCGTACCAACTAAATCTGGTTGAGATTTTGGAGAAAATATCTCAGTTTTGTTTCATTTCAAACATACTGACCTACTTTTCAGAAGCTTACGAGCTTATTTTAAGTCAATAAATCTTTATGATATTGATAAAAAAGTACTATTATTCTATTTATTATTATATAATAATAATAAATAAATAAGAAGATATTTTTCCAATGTTAAGTGAAAAAAATCTAGAACAAGTATTTTTTTTTGTTTGTTTATATTAATTTATATTTTGTCTCTTCAGGTATTTTCACTATAAACTAGTAAACAACTATAAAAGCTTGGTAAGATTTTGTGTTTTTGCAGTGTACAGCTTTGTAAATTTCTACTAAGGTTTTAGTGTAGCAATATCATAACTTTTTCTTTAAACGCGTACACGTACATGTCACATACATATTTCTTTCCTTTTTTGTTTTGGATGTTAACAGCATTGTTACCACAAATATGCAAATGTCTCAACATAGAGCAGGACAAATAAAACTTAAAATTAAAAAGATGCATAAAATATCAGTCAAATCATGAAGAATTAACTACAAAATAGCGGTCAGTCTCTGCTCTCCTTTATCTTTCAAACTGTGAGCTTTAGATATATTCACTCCACATTATCACCTTTATCTACTGTAATTATAGAGCTGACATACAGGGAGAGACAAACTCTCAAATACCTTTTGCACATAAATCACATTCTAGTACAAATATTTCTGTAAACTTGAAAAGAACTTGAAGTAAAACAAAACTAACCTACAAGTAGATTTTCAGTAATATGCAGGAGCTTGTTTTAAATAAATAAGTTCCTTAATATTCTTGAAAAAATACTAGTTACTCTGATAGATTAAAAAAAATGTCAGAGGAGGAACAAGCACAACTAATCAATATTTACTTAAAATATGTGGAAAAAATCTGAAACAAGCGCCTACACTGTAAAACATCTGAAAGTGATTTAACTTGAAAATGAAAGTTTCCCTGTTGCTTTGAAAATGTAATTTAAGTCAACAAGAAAACTTTTTTTGTTTTTACTTCGGAATTTAAGTTTCTTGAGTTTGTTTTACCACCAGGGGCCAGTTTTTTTAACCTTTTTAAGTTAATTAATTTTGAATTGAGAGTTTTAACTTAATGCTGCAATTTAAACTAAATAATTATTTCACAATATGCAAGAAAAAAAACTGTTCTCACTTAGTTAAAGAGACACAGTTATTTTATTCACAATATCAAGTTAAAATAAATACTTATTTTACTTTAGAATAATTTCAATTCTTGTTTCAAATTGCATGAACAAAATTTCTGATCTGAAATTGAATTTTATTAAACATTATAATAAATTCTGCTAAAAACATTTAGTATAAACAGAACATTATCCTCAAGAATTAAAATAAACATTTTCCTTAATAACTCAGGAGTCAGATCGATGTAACGCACTTCCATCTCAGGATGCAAAAACACGAGGCATTCTGGGAAATAGTTCCCACTCCTGTCTTTTTTTTCTTTCAGTTTTTTAAGTGCTAACCTAAAAACTATTGGAGGTTTGACAAAATTAATAAGAAGTTAACAACTTACTACTGTAAGCTTATCTTACAGTAGTAAGTTAAACTTAAAGTTTAACTTACTAAATTTTGAACATTTAGGTTCAAAATCTGAAACTTGTTAAATTTATTTGACTTAAATAGTAGAAAACAGTAAACACAACTAAATGCGGCTCAAGTGTTTTACAGTGTACATCTTGCTGAAAGTTACTAGTAAGTTATATTTTTTTGTCTCATTTCAAGTGTAGAGAGATATTTCCACCATAGAGTAAAGTACTTGTTGAGGTTTTGCTTCCTCAGACTCTGTAGATATGAGGAATCCGTCTCTGTATTGTGGATCTACTGACATGCATATAAAGCAGCTGTGGGGGGACAGAGATAAAGCAGCGATTCTTGTCTGCATTGTTGCTATTCATTGGAACCGTGCTGTAGAGTGGAAACATGTGATAGTGAGATGAATCCATCTTAAATAAACCCTGCAGCTCTACCATGAAAAGCACCTGCAGGACTTAAGCTTTTTATCAATGGACGGTTCTGAAAAGCTCTTGGGGTTTGTTTTTTTCTCCTCCTGGTCTGGCTATGCTCTTCTTTTTGTCGTGTTTCAGCTAAAACTCATTTTGCTGTAGCTGCAGTGTAATCAGTGCCAGCCTCTGATTACATTGTGCATCTGTTCTTTTTCAGCTCGGTGTCAAATACGAATGTGATTATGCGCATTTTATTTTTACTTGGATGCTTTCAAAAAGGAACTCTTGAAACGCCAAACTCCAACTTTCCTCCCATCCATCTCTGCATGACTTGGCCTGCTGTCTTGAGGATCTGTACTCTAACCTGCCCCCAGCAGCCCACTGTGATTAGCCAATAAATAAGTAATTGTACATCATAAATCAACAGGGAGAGCTCTGTCAGGGAGATTTCTGCTGCAGTGCTCTCTGAAAACGACTCTACTGCTTCTCTACTGAGAAGAAAGAGAAGAGAGATTAATGGAAGAACGGATAGGAATGAATGAGGTTGACTGTACGATTTAAAAATATGCTTTGGCTTGAAGGATTTCCTCCTGAAGCGTTGCACACAGACAGCTGCTCTGTGCGGTCTGATAAAGCTGCCAGTACATTTTTTCAGCTGGTTGATGTTGTTTGGATTCGTTCAAATAACGCCTGAGGACATGTTTCACGTCACATGAAAGCCGCGGTTCGGTCGCATCGCTCCTGATTTCAAGGTCAAAGTTTCTATATTAGTCTCCCATCGGAGGAATACAACAATACAACAATTGTAAATACATTTTGAAAAAAATATTCATGCTCTTTGCCTTAAATTGTTGTTTTCATTAAATTATCTGACTAACTTGTGTGATTTTATTGAGCGTAACTTAAGTTAACCCTTCCAAACAGAACAGCAACGATCCATCTGAATTTGCATAATTCTGTGACACTTTGCGCTTCTGAGACATTCCAATATTTTAAAAACGACCTGAAAGTGTCCCGCATGTGCAGTAGAGGGTGCAATAACGTCAGCGTCCTCAGTTTTCTGCCAACCGCCATAAAAAGAAGTGCTTATTGTTTGCGGATGGGTGCTAATGATTTAGCATAGCTTACACATTTGAAGTTCTTGTCCGCTACTATCGATAGTAGCCACACAGACAAACGCACCCAGTACAACACTGTCATTCTATTGGCTGAGAGGTTGCCAGGCGACAGCGCCAAAAGGCAGTTCCATGTTTCGTAAGCGAGCAGAGAGTCCGAGCAATGCATTGTGGGATACCTTGCTGGCAAATCCCCACTGTCGCATATCTTCAAATGAAGTAAGTTTTACCTCAACTTATTTAAAACAAATGTTTATTGTAAGTACATAAAAATAATTATTCAATAAAATCAACATTGTAATTCACTGAACTTCACCAAAGTCAAGTTTTATTCACTTTTTCTTTAAATATAATGTTACGATTTACAGTGTTCCATCAGTTATTTCCTTCCAACTGTGTGTGGTACCTTTAACACTTCACTCTCTTTTATTTAATATCCAAAAAATAAAAACCTGTCAGTTTCAAAGCAGGTGAAACCTGAGCATTTTACAGAAAACAATCCATAGGGAGCAGAAGTGAGGCTTGTGGCAAATGAGGTTAAATCATGCTGGTCTCAGTAGATGGGAGCGTCGTTTTGATTCCATCTATTTTCCATCCTGCAAATCTTGGGGTTCATCGAAGCCCACGCTCACCTTTCCACATCCATATATTCCTTCAATTCCCAGCAGAGTCTGGATATCTTGATGCTCATCGCGGCTCCTGGCAGCGTTTTCATCCGCAGTCCCGTCAGCTGTTATTGCCGAGTGGAGAGGTTGTCAAACTGTTTATCATTACCAAACTGGCGGTGATAGTAGATGAGCATGACTGCGAGGTGTTGGAGTGAAACATGGCGATAGACAGACTGAGGCAGGCGGCTGATAATGGGGGTTTCTCTGCAGGTCTTATCTCAGCCTCCAAAGACAACCTGCAGAGATCGGAGCTTGGCACTCTGCTGAAGTTCAGGCTGCAGACGACTGAGTGCAGCGCCTGTTTTCTGGGGTTTTTACTCACCAACCTGTTGGCAGTTCGCTCCTCAGGGCTCAAACGGAAACCTGCGATTAAACACCATGGTGTGTATAATTACACAGATTGTGAAAAGAGATGAATGTGGAAAACCATGCAGAGGTAGATATGAATTTAATCGTTTCTCAAGATGCGTTTGGTCAGAACTGGCGATAAAGCTGTAGTGATTTCAGTATCTTTTCTCAGCGCTCACAGAGGAAAACGTAACGCAGTCAGGGCACCTTTTATAAAACTCTTCACATCTACAGTTTGTAAAGCAGTTAAACACTGAATACGACACAGGAAAACAAGTTTTATTTACTGTTAAAGTCAGAAATAAATGACTTTTGCTGCAAAAGCATGATCTCAAAATGAAAAACAGAACAATTTAGTAGCAATAATTTAACCTAATTTTCCAAAAGCCTCACTTCTGCTGCATGTGGACGGTTTTCTGAATAAAAAGAAAAGGTTTTTCAGGTTTTTCCTGCTTTGACTCTCAGAGCTTTTTTATTTTTAGAACATTAAATAAAAGCCATAAGTTTGCCACACACATTTGGAAGGAAATAACTGATGGTGCACTGTCAATTGTAACATTGTTTTTAAAGAAAGAGTGAATAAACCTTGACGTTGGAAAAATCCAGTGAATTTTTGGGTGTAGTGAATTGCAATGTTGATTTTAATTGAATAAAATAAGTGGATTTAACTATTTTTTATAAGCATTTGATTTAAATAATTAGAAATAAAGTAATTAATTTATCTACTGTGCCATAGCAGAGTGGAGGATATTCAAGAAAAGACCCGTTTGACCCGTTTTTTTGGGGGGTTTTTTGCGGCATCATTCATGCTACAGATTAACCATGGTTCAGTCATACTTCTGTGTAAACGCATGCGTTGATGTTACACAGCAGCACGTCCTTTATGGAAACAGTAATGGATGATGCCAGGAACTGCTCATCAGCGTTGCAGCCCTTCTTTTTCTTCATCTCTTCTCCATAACTCAGACAAACTCCTCACTCAGAAACATGCATCTGCAAACTTCGGATTTGGCCGAAACGTCTCAGTTGTTTTAAGCTCTGATAGTTGAGCAGCAGGAAAAACTGAGAAAACTGAGTTTTCTCAGTTTTTTGCTGAGAAAACTCCAGTAAAAATCAGCATGACTCCTCTGTGCAACCCTGTAATTTAACCACAAGGTGTATGTATGTATATTAATTGTATACATTTGACAAAACCCACAACAAATTCAAATGTGACCATCAAATTGTTGTTTTTAAAATCCATTAAAGCTGTTTCACAATGGAATATCTGCACAATTACAAAATCTTACTATATTTTGATTTAATTTCTCATTTGTCTTTGTAAACTTGAAATAAGGCAAAACTAACTTTCATGTAACATTTCAGCAAGATATGAGCTTGATTTAAGTCAATAATCCCTCAATGTTGATCAGAAAAGTACTAGTTTTCCAACATATTTCCAGTGATTTAAGTGAAAAAAAATCTCCCAGTGAAACCAGTACTTTTTTTAATCAATAAAATTATTTATTTAAAACAAGCTCCTATGTTTTGCTCAAATGTTGTTTGTAAGTTAGTTTTCTCTTATTTCATGGGCACTAACATTTTCACTAAAAACTATAGACAAAAAGACTTGGTCAGATTTTGTTTTTGCCGTGCTAAAGCCTTTCAATAAAATGATTTTAGTAAAATTGGGAACACAAATATTTATTTCAACACATTTTATATTCCAGGTGAGATGGAATATAAAATAAACAGATAAAAACTGTAATGTAAAACCAAAACAAGGAGGAAAAATCTAACTAGCATAGAAGAAAAAAAAAGCTTATTGGCATTTATAACAAAGTTATGATTCGATGTTTACCTCAGTCTGGATAAGTTGTCTTTTCTGAATGAAGTGTCATGGAGGCAGATTCGTGTGTATTTCTGCAAGAAGAAAATCATGTTTTCCCTCAACATCAACGCTCTGGTTAACACTGCAAAAACAAACTCTTACCCAGTTTTTTTGGTTTGTTTCTAATTCAGATATCTTGGTAAGGCTTTTCAGCAGAATATAGGAGCTTGTTTTAAGTCAATAATTCATTAATATTCATGTAAAAGTGCTAGTTGCCAAATTACTTCACTAATTGGACATAGTATTATAAGTGAAATAATCTGCCAGTGGTACTTTAAAAAAAAATCGATATTAATAAGTAACTATTTACTTTAAAACAAGCTTATATTTAATCCTGAAAAGTTACTTTTGAGTTAGTTTTTTAATAAGACAGAAACTAAACCAAAAATACTCTCCAGTCCGTTATACTTTAAATACTTTAAAGAGTTCAGAGCACGGCGCCTTAAAAACAACTAAAGTGGGCAAAGATATTTTTCAGTACTCGACAACAAAACTTCTTCTCTCTCTTGTGTTTTTATGTGTTAATAAACGCAAAACGACTCCAGTTAAACCCCAAACAGTTTCCTACATTTTTGGTCACTCCACATATTTCTGCCTTCGCCTCCACCTGGCTGCAGCGAGTTCGAACAGGTACGGCGTCTACCTGAGCGCATCGCCTCAAGGGACACAATGGATCCATTAATACTGGCTGCTGTGTCATAAAATAAGAAGCCATTTCCACACTTTCATACTTTCCACACCATAAACTGTAAAGCTCCTCGCTAAGAAACCGCTCAAAAGAGAGTGGAGTGGGCATCTTACAGAACGGCAGAATGTGACAGAGAAGGAGTGGGAGGCAAAGAGCTTATTGTGAGATTTTAAAAGAAAAAAAGAGTTGAGTTTCCGTTCCCTGCTGCGTGTATTTTACTCCATCAATGGCCTGCTGTCCTTGTGTTTTCACACTGCAGACCAACGGCTCTTGCACTTCATTGACTTGCTCTGATGAATGCCATTTTTTCCACCATCTGAGGCTTTTCCAGCTGGTGCGTCTGTGCAGAGTGTGAGCTCTAGAAGAGGCCGACTGCATGTGACAGAAGCTCAGCTGTTCGTGGCTCTTTTCTGTCACATGTGCAATGAATGCTTGATGATCTTTGTACGCCACATCAGTTCAAAATGGCTTTGCTGTTTGGAGAAACACATGGTTGAGAATGTCAAACAGCACCCTTTGTGGGCTGTCCATAAAACTCAATTATTACAAGTCAAATATTTCGGAATATGGAAAAACAAAGTAGTGTAATCACCTGTGTTGTTTACCATTAATGCGTTGCCTTAATAGTTGGTACTTTACTACGCAGAAGAGGATGTTTTCTTTCTGCCAAAATCATTCAAGTCGACATTTTTCTTGTTACATTTTTATTTTGTTTCTACATGATAGTGTTAAATGTTAATATGCACAATCATATGAGTATATCTGACATTTATTTTTTAAAATGTTATATTTTATTTATTTTTATTTTATTAAAATAGGCTATGTATTATTATAGACTAGACGATTCAGTTGGTTTTGTGAACTTCACTCACAAACATATAAAACGATTGACCCTTTCCGCATGACGTCACGCTCTCCAGAACTCCGCCCACTCCGCCATGACGGACATCAAAACAACCAATGCGCTCCTTTAAAGCTAGTTTAACAACTGACATCTGCAACCTGACATCGCTTTTATTTAGTTTATTTCACTTTAAAAATAGTCATAGGATATTGCGAGGTCGACTGCACAAATAGACAAGGATAGAAACCAAACTTGTCATTTTATTGTATAACTTTTAATGAGGAAAGATGCGGCAGCGTTAGCTAGCAGCCGTCATAATGACTGGCAACCCTCGGTGTAACCACGGATTTGCAACGTTTACAAGGTAAGAAGATTAACGTTTTATAAGCAAGTATGATTAGAAAGATATGAAATATGGCTTTATGGAGCAGGTACGACACGTGTCTGACCATTAGTAACCATGGAAACAGTGCCTCGCCGTTTTGTAGCCTAAAATGTATGGAAAATAACTGCTTAGTCCATCATGGCGCCTCGAATCCCTCACTTCCGACTTCCATCATGGCGTCTCAAATGATTTTAATGACGTAATCACAAAGGCTTAACATTAAGGATAAAAAAATGACTTGCGCTTAGAAAAATTAACATTTTTAAAAATGGATAATTTCAGCAACTCTTTGAAGTGAACACAGCCTGAAGACTCATTCGAAATCCAATAAGTCCCATCACTAAAAATAATTTTCAAAATAATCTTAATGGATGTATTTTGTCAAAGAGAGTAAAAAAAATTAATGTAAAAACATATTGTTGTCAGGACCTCTTTATTTCCATGCTGCTGTTTAAAACTAGTGTTGCATTCAAAGCAGGCCAGAAAAAAGCAATTTCCTCTTGAGTGTGTTGTTTGAGACAAGTACTGGCAAATAAAATGCAGAAGCAATGGCAGAGATAATACCTGTTCTTTTCTAACTTTGAGATGGACACACTGTCTCAAATGATACCTCTTATCCTCTGCATGCAACACTTTCCTATTTACCCACCTTTCTTTCTCTGGCTCTGCTCCTCCATCACATTCACACAGCTCCAACCCAAATGCAATGCCGTCTCACAGTAAACAAATGCAAACCTTTGTAGTATTTCTTGCTTGCAGACAGTGTTTGGTGTTACTGACAAACCTTTTTATTGCCATCCTGGATCTTTTTTTTTTTTTGTACAAATCCTTAGCAGACGAGACATCTCGAAACATCAGAGCTGCGGTCAGTGAAAGCGAAGCTTCGTAGTGTAGAGGTCGAGACATACATCCACTTCTATCTGGAATGTATAAGCAAATAAAATATCAGCACTCGGCTGTAAAAAAGCCCCCAGAGACGTTCTCCGGTTTCAGGCCGAAGAAGGAATTTTTATCGTTCTCATTGTTCACCCAAACTTAGAGGTCTGTCCGCCTAAAAAAAGAACAACCTAGAAGCAATCTTTTACACAAAACTTTATCTAAAACAATCATTTTGCACAATATTTATTTTTCAGATTCCTCCAGACAACCTTAGCACCATGAATATTTTAGGTTTTGGATATGTGTACCTTGTTGTCATTAAAGCCCCAACGTGCCATGCACCCCAGTCGGCCTTGAAAAAGCTTTAGAGCGAGTAAAGATTAATGTTCCCTACATCAACAAAGTATCAAATAACTTTGAGAGGAAAACTACACCCAAACTTTGTGGTTCTCCTTAGTCCTGAAGTTTTCCACCCTGACTGCCCTCTATCTGTTTTACCATTGTGGTTTAATGTTGTTGCTCTTAATGTTGCTTTTCTCTGTCAAAGATAAGAACTGTTTGACTATTTAAAAGGTAAAAACTAACATTGAATAGGACAAAGAACCAGATTTGTTCATCTGGAACTTATTAGAAGTGTTAAAAATATATACTAAACAGAACTAAATAAAATAAAATGAAAGCTATGACAAACATTGTTAGGTGGTAAAATATGATCTCTCAAGAAAGCTACATTGTTTAAGGTTTGTTTATTTTCTATTTTAAATGTATTTTAAAAGCACTTGCAGGAAAACTATGAGGGACTGCAGTGTAAGAGAAGTTGCTTCAGTGCAGCCTGATTTATCCATCCATCCATCCATTTTCTGAACACCCTTGTCCCTCAGTGGGGTTGGGAGGGGTGCTGGTGCCTATCTCCAGCTAACGTTCCGGGCGAGAGGCGGGGTACATCCTGGACAGGTCGCCAGTCTGTCGCAGGGCAAGCAGCCTGATTTATTCAGGTAAAATTTAGGATTTAATGTTTATATGAATGGTAAATTTACTATGTAGCTGAAACCAGAAGTTTACATATACCAGATAAAGACATAAACAGTTTTACACCAGTTTTATTAGGAGGAACGGGTCAGAATTTGAGCAATCTGCTGTCGAAAGCTTGTGAAAAGACACCCAAAATGTTTGAATGCCAACTAATGTATTTAAACATTTTGAAAACATCAATAATTTAATTTCTGACATATTTTCTCAAATTTCTGTGGCATTTAGCAAATAGAAATAACTTTGGTAATTCCAACTGACCGAAAATAAATTTGGTCAGATTTAACTGGAGAAAAAAATGATTTAATGTGTGAATGTAACGCAGAACTACGTAGCCCCCTGTGGGTGTTACCTTGCAAAACTTTTGCTTTTCTCGTAATAATGTGCTGATGAGTTCATGCGGTATAATTGGATACTGTAAGCCGCCATACTTTCTGCTGTTATCTAAGGCTTCATGTGCAGTTCCAGCTCAACTTTACACAAACAAACATAAACATGCAGTGAATAAATCGATTTTCAATCAGTTTTTTGCACCAAAGAGTTAAAAAGTATAAACATGTTTTCCATAAGATATTAACATTACTAACATACATGGAAAAATGTTTCAAAAACCTTATATAATAGCAGAAAGTATGGTGGCCACCGTTAAATAGACTTTTAGTATTTAATCATACCACATGAACTGATCAGTACATTATTGCGAGAGAACACAAAACCTATTACGAGGTAACGCAATAGAAAAAAAATCCTCCATGTGCCGTAGGGAGCTCCGTACAGAACCTAGCAGACTAAAATCTTATTATCCAAGAATGGTTTTGTGGAAAAAACTGTAATGAACATGTTTTGTAAAGTCCATAGAAGTATCATAAACCGTTCAAAGAAGAATAATAGGTCACCAGAAAGTTATATCTCTGGAATGATTTGCTTTTATTTAATGCTCCATGAGCCTTTCACCTGTTCATTGCGCTTGCTGGGCATCAGTAGTTGGAAGTGCAGCGATTTCCTCGGTTAAGACGAGTGTATATTGTAGAGCGCAGCCATATATCACTTAGTTATTGGGATCATATGGGGAGCATTCCCGTATGTGGAGTCGATATTCAATTAACTCAGGCAGATGGTCATGGTGACTGTTTATCAATACCTCTTTTTAACTGCACACCCTCGGCACACTTAATTAAACTTCCCATTAACAGCATCAAACAAATGAACAAACGGAGACCCCGAACAGCTGGAAACCAGTCACTCCGAGGGTTTAACTGGGCACCGGCCTGAGGTCTCGGCCGAGGCCGCACATACTTTCCACAACTTCGTAGACACAGAGAGACATGTTGCATGTCTTGGACGTGGCCTCAAAGTATTTGTGTGGTTATTGATGTGTATCTGGGACAAAGCTGTGACCTTTGACCCATGAATTATTAATTTCCTTGCATTCCAGAGTCGAGCGTCTGGGACTGCAGTCGTATGAGGTTGAAACCGGGCCGGGGTTAGTGGCTTCTTAAGGGAAAAGACTTACAGATTATGTTATTCAGGAAAATTAGACATGTCCTTTGTCCAGCTCTGTTGCTGCCCTGCATTTTTCCTTTGCCAGTGAGCTTTAAGTCAGGGGCAGGGCAGCATTCGGGGGCAGTGATGTGACTGTCTAGACAGTGATAATGATCTGCTAACATGCAATCAAACATGACAGTGCTGCGGCTGCAGATTTCCTTTGGTAGAAGCAGAAACAGTCATGTGTGGTCATAGATGTTGGGCATGTAGACAGACAGCAGAAAGAAAAGCTGTGGCACACAAAATCTGTTTGTACGCATAGCTCATAAAATCATTTAGCAAACTATTTTAATTACCAGCATTGATCTATGGATGATATTGTTGGTCAAAATGCATTCGAGAGCTGTTCTGTCACGAAGGTTTATGTTCTGCTGCTGCGTTCATCATCCCTTCCCTTTTCCTCAATGATTGCCTCAAAATTTATGTTTTTGACTTTCGATTTAATATTCTGACAGTGTCTTACACCACTCTTTGATTCTGGGCCAGCCCGCCTCCTGCGAGCAGAGATCGGACCACCGGGTGCTTACTGATGCCGGGCTTGGCAGCAGAAAGGTGCCATCAGGCCTAAATCGTGTTTGTTTAGTTTAGGACCGCTCTTTTTGTTTTTGCTTGAGAAATAATGCGTCAGAATAACCTGGTACATTTCATACCATTGTTCCTCACTGCACTGTCTGAACAAATTGAAGTTGTGTTGTTTCTACATGTTCGACCAAGCTTGTGCTATTATTGTATTTAAGTGTGATGTACAGGTGCAGAGTTATCACATAAACATGTAATTCAGTGTCTGTGTTTAAATAGAAACGTTTTAATGTTTTACGTTCAGGCTGAACGCGTTTTGCGCGTCAAAAATGCGTCCGATGCTTGAAGTCAGATGCACTTTGAAGTCAAACGGCTGACATATTGCTCTCGGCGCGCGTCAAACATCGATGAGTCATTGTTTTCCGTTGCAGGTCTCTTTCTACAACGGCGGATGATATTGAGAAAGTTGCACCGAAACGTGAAAGCTTCTTTCTGCAGTCATAACAAAGGCTCAGATGTCTTTGCTGAACATTTTTGGTTTGGTTTTTATTGAACAAACAGCGGCGACAGCTGATAACGGCTGGAGCCTCTTGCCTTTTTTTTCCCTCTCGGTTACTTTGAAGAATGCAGATGAAATATTGAGAGTGTCTATGTTTGATTTACTGAAATAAAAAAATATGGCCATTGTGCGCGTGTTTTGAATTCACCAGATAATTCAGAGGAGTTGTGAGTTTGGTGAGTTTCACAGGCTGGCTGGGCGCTGACGAGGTTGGTGTTTTCGTCTCACCTGAGCCCAGTTGGATGACCTGCTAACCCTTATTGGTGCCTCCAACTCCTGGCAGGACACCAACTACAGGCCACTTCGTCACATAGCAGAGTCTCTGATTGGTTGGAGCGTTGGACGCGCGTCGAACGATCAAAACGCTTCAATCTCGCCACTCCGGATGCGTGAAACGCATCACCCTTGATATTTCCGCTGCCATTATTAAAATCATTCAAAACACCACATGTCCTTTAGAACAGATTTTACTACTTAGACTGCTAATATTAAGACTGAAATACTAAGTTTTAAGATGAGTGATGGGATGAAAAATGCATTCTACATTCAACGCCTGTCCCTTTTTATTTGGATAGAACAGCTCACATGTGGGCTGCATAAATCTATGTATGTAATCAATGTTTTCAAATGAATCTATAATCACTGCTCGACTATTAGTTAATTTTTTATGTTTATGAACACCAACCAGAGGTTTCAGCAAGTAAGTGTTGAAATAGAAACTCCAAATATATGCTACTGAGATAAAACAGATTTTAGTCATTTATTTACATGTCTTTGTCTTGCTGTGTAGAAAAACAACTAATTCTCAGCTGTTTTTTTGTACAGCTCAGTTAGAAACTAGCTTTAACTCTGGACCTGAATTGTTGAAAGGACTAGCTGTGTCTTTTATACTGAAACTTCTTTGATCCTTTATGTTGTCCTGAATACACTTGGTCCTTCACTCCGGACAGATTTGCTGATAAAGCGCCTACCTGCACCAGACTGTTCCCCAGACAATATTGCTGCTGGCGGACAAAGCCCCTGAAATATAAAGCAGCTCATTGAAGACTGAAAGAACAAGATAATCCTGTAGATACATACAGCAGAAATTAGCTTCCGCTGAACGGATGAGACAGGCGGATAGGGATCATTTGACACCGGTTCTGTGCGCAGGACGCCGTCAGGATGCCCTCTGTGGGAGGTATTTTGGGCAGGTCTGGTAAGAAAGCCCAGTGCTGACCCAGGAAACAGGGAAGATATTTTCTTACCTTCAAACAACTTAAAGCTGCAGTATCTAAATTTTGTAAAACATATTTTTACATATTTGTAGAAACTCTCACCATGTGAAAAACAATCTGCCTTAACTAGAAACAAACAATCAGAACCAGGAGGCGGGTCTTAGCGCTGTCAATCACTCTTGAATTCTCCTCTTGTTCTCTGCTACTCTGCAGCTCTGCAGCCAGAAGAGTAACGCTAAGGCTAGTTAGCATTACTCTGCTGGCGGATAAACGGTTTTCCTGTAACGATAAGTTGTTTCTCTGCCATCAGCACATTTAGCAGCGCATTCATGAGTTGATTGACGGTGTTAAGACCCTCCTCCTGTCTCTGATTGGTTGTTTTGGTTGAGAGCGAAGCCCGTCTTCATACGGCAGTAGTAGCTCATGGAGGAGGTGCCTCTCTCCCCTGCTCCGTCCCCCTCTTATCTGATTACTGTCAAATAAAAGCAACTAGTGACAAAAAATGTTTTCAAAAAATCCAGAAAAAAGTCAGACCCGACTTTGTGCAACTTTTTGGACAACCTCTGCTCCGCTTCTGATGAATAAGTGCGGGTAAAGTTCTGCTTCTTGTTCTTTTAATTCTGCATAATAGACAATGTAAAGTGAGTTTTTGTCAATATTTGCCATGAATATAGCTAATAAAGCTGACAAGGTACTGTGACGTATTTTCACTTAGGCTGCTACGACTGCGGCTAGTCGATGTCGACTCGACTTTTATCGTGTTGTAGTCGACTTCAAACATTATGAAGTTTTGCGACCCCCAGAGTATTCTTTTTGTTTGTGCAGGAGACTCCACTTCTGCTTTTCAAAGATGTACGGGTGTATAATAGCACACCTGTTTGCAGCCATTTTCACAGCCAAGTCTAAACGTTGAGTTGGGGGCGCGGCCAGCAGCAGCGTATTTGGATTTAAAGTGAAAAGTCACCCTAAAACAGCCCAGGGAGCTTAAAATAGACTAAACTCTCATTTTCTAAGAATGATTTTGTGCAAAAAAATGTAGTGAACATGTTTCCTTCCTGTTCAGGGAAGCGTATTATGTCACCTTTAATGTGTGAATATTAACCCCGTGCTGTTATCATCTGAGTGGAGGACGACGGGACCCGACTGATGGCTTCAGCTTCTCACCGCAGCCAGAATCCATTTTTGTTCTCACGAGGAAATGAAAATGTCAAATGTAGATTTGAAATTGCGATGGCTCAGCAGTATTTAGGGATATTCTGAGATAAGACGAGCAGTGTACGCCGCCAGTGTAACCTTTTGTCTGTGTGATGGAATTTATTTTTCTATATAACAGTGGAGATAAGGAAGGCGGTGCGGTTTGTTTACTCAGCCCACAGATAAGCTGGAAAATAATCCTTTCAACTGTTTTTGATCAAAGCAGGAAAGCTCCTCCGTGTTCACAACTCGATTGAAAGGCTCCAGGCCTCTTCTCTTTGTGTGTGTCCCCCTTTATGGAGCTGCGTCTCTGTCCTTTCCCGAAGTTTGCTGTGTGTGGAAATGCATTCCCCTGGGCGCCTTGTGCCAGCCCCCTTCCCCTCCCACCGACGTGGGGGTGAGCTTTCCCAGGACAAAGAGATGGATGTATAATAGAAAGAAAAAGGAGGGGTGGGAGAGACAAAAAGACGAGCGGGCGTGCGAGTGAGCGGGGAGGAAGTGGGGGAAAAGTGGGAGCACATGTGAGAAAGATACAAACGTAGAAACAGAGAAAGTACAGAGAAACAATCAGGACTTTTTCCTCCACTCCAGACGCCGCTGCTCACTCATTACAGGCTCTGCAGGGCGTGGGGTTTGCAGCACACGGTGCAGTTGGAGAGTTGCTGCCGGATAGCACATCAGTCCCCCGTCTGAGTCCCCCGCTCCTCCGGCACATGGTACAGTCCATTTAAAAGGCTGCATGTCATCTGGGTGTGCGGGGTCCTCTCAGAGAGCAGCTGCTCGCAGCACATTCTGCACGGCGGGAGCGTTCGCTTTCCCTCCGCCTGCCGCGCTGCAGCTCTTCTCCTCCTCCTCACACACATGCTCTCCAGGTCTTTTATGCAGTAACAGGTCAGGCCGGTGGACAGGAAGGAGCTTGCTCTGCTTTTTATGTGCAAACTAAACACTAAGACAGAAGAAGTGCAGGTGGAGGAGGGAGAGGAGAGGGTGTCAGCTTCGCCCAGAGTAATGCTCCTGCTGACACCATGCTGCTCTGTGTGGATTTGCTCCTCAGGGGAAAATCCTTAAAATGATGGACGACAACAAGCAGCTGGCACAGAGGATCGATGGGGCCATCCAGTCAGCGAGTCAGGAAGTGACCAACCTCCGATCCGAGCTCTCTGCGACCAGCCGCAAACTGGCAGAGCTGGGCGCCAGCAGCCCCCCGGCGCTGGAGAACCACCTCCAGCACAACCACCACGATGACAGCCTCCGCTACCGGGGTGAGTGTCACTTCACAGCGCCGGCAGCTCGCAAACCAGCTCTGTGTGAGTGAGAGCATGAGCGAAGGTGGGGAAATGTTTCCCCCCCACTTTTCCCTCGGTTTTTCCCCTGAAACTCGGCTTTGGGAGCGACGGAGGGAGCGGAGAGGCGGGCGGTCTGTTGTTGTTAGACAGGAGGGGTGAGAGCCGGAGCGGGGGCCGGAGTCGCTCCGTTTGGTTTCCCAGGCAGCAGCTGGGCTCCGCTGGGGCTCCGTGTCCGACTCTTTGCTCAAGTTTTGGCAGCTGCTCCGTGCAGAGAAACTCAGAGAGTGGATGTTTGTGTCTGTTGAGGAGGCTGGCAGCTCCATGGCGATGTCGTTGAGTCGGGAACAGCCAGATGATGTCAGCGAGTTTTAGAGGAAAATGTGAAACTTTTGGTTTCATCCATGCTTAAAACTTTTTCATCCATGAATATTTGTTGTTTTAAATTTAGCGTTTAGAAAGTTTTTTTTTCTAGTTTCTTTTCTGTGTCTGATTTCTTGCTTTGAGTAAAGCTTCCTATTAGTTTTAATAGATATTATCTTTTCAGAACAAAATATAATAAGATTAAAATGATTATTTTGTTCACATCTGGGAAGTTTTATTAACTTTAATATTGTTCAGAGTGCTTTGAGATATTGATGCTAACTTTCAGAAACTCACTGTCATTTCTAATTTCTGTATTAAGGTAGCTTTATACATCGGGCATAACATTATGACCAGGCTTTATGACTCATCCTCCACCAGTGCTCTGGACTTTCTAACACCTTTATTATCAGAAACAGCATTTTCTTCTTTAGCATTTTGAGCCTTAGCAGCCATCTGTTGTTTTCTCTCAATGGTCATTAATTATCTGGTCACCAGTTCTCCTCTCTTCCTTCCCTGCACCACTTTTTAAGAGATACAGGCCACAGGAGACGAGGAACAGCCCACTAGAGCTGCAGTACTCAGCCAAAAATGTCTGCATTTAACACATTATTTATAGGAAATAATATCAACTTGGTGGCCTACATGGATTCTCATCCACTAACAGATTCATTAATGAAAGATAATTGTTGTTTTTCCATCTTTTCCTATCAGTGGTAATGTCATTCCTCAGTAAAGTGACATCAGAAACAGTGAAGTAATCAGTTTTTCTCCAAGCACTAAGCAGTGACCAGATTACTGAAAGATCGCAGAATTACTTCAGCTACCTTCTCTTCAACATTTCCTTAACTTTAATAAACTTCTCTAAGTTTTTCTCACATTCATACAAGTTAGAAATTTCCATTTATAAAGTAACAATTTGACTCTGTATCATTTAGAGAAGGATTGAGTGCGAGAACGCAGGCAGTCATTGTCGCTAACAGGTATTCTGATAATTTAATGTTTTAATCACTTTTCCTGACTTTTTACTCAAGCATTGAATTATTTACTCTCAGGAGATTTTCAGATCATATTTTTTAATAATATTGATGTTGAAGTGAAAGACTGATCAGATTCAGATGCACTAAGAGTCACGTTATTTTATGTTGATGCTGCACTGTAAAACTTTTGAAGGTGGTTTAACTTGAAAATGAAAGTCCACCTGCTGCCTGGAAAATGTAACTTAACTCAACAAGAGTTAATGGTTTAATCTCAGAAATTAAAGTTCATGAAGTTGATTTAACAAGAGACGAGTTTTCTAAACATTGTTTAAGTTCATTAATCTTGAATTGTGAGTTTTAACTTAATGCTGCAATTTAAACCAAATAATTATTTCACAATGTGCAACAAAAATAACTGTTCTCACCTAGTTAAAGAGACACATTTCTCTATTATTTTACTCACAATATCAAGTTAAAATAAATACTTATTTTACTTTAGAATAATTTAAATTCTTGTTTCAAGTTGCTTAAACAAAATTTCTGATCTGATTATGAATTTCATTAAACATCACAATTAATTCTGCTAAAAACATTTAGTGTGTACAGAACAATATCGTCCAGCTTTAAAATAAACATTTGCCTTAATAATAACAGAGTCAGATCAATGTAATGCACTTCCATCTCAAGAGGCAAAAACAAGCCGCTGAGCATTCTGGGAAATAGTTCCCACTCCTGTCTTTTCTTCAGTTTTTTAAGTGCTAACATAAAAACTCGAGTTTATTCAACTGTTGGAGGTTTGACAAAATTAATAAAAAGTTAACACGACTTACTGCTGTAAGTTTATCTTTCACAAACTCACATTCAGGTTCAAAAACTAAAACTCAATAAATTTATTTGACTTAAATAGTAGAAGATAGTAGACCCAACTAAATGCAGCTCAAATGTTTTACAGTGTATGAAGTTAAAGTAAAGTTAGCAAGTTTCATCCAGGACTAAATAAAAGAGCTGAGTGGGTGGATGGTACTTGTCCACCCACTCGGCTTCACTTCCCCGTTGACGCTCCTGGTCTCCAGTGGTCCAGACATTCCCCGCGTCGTCCAAGAAATTAAAGCCTAATGTGCCACCCACGTTTCCACTGCTGGCCAAGCCTCCATGACGTACGACTGAGGCAGGGAGGGAGAAATTGTAAGTTCAATTCTTGGGACGAGGATCCAGTTGCCAAAAAAACTTCCTGCTGGTTTTGAAATGAAGGCGTCAGAATGTGGCACCTATAGCAGAATGACGCTCTGGACACAAGCCAGCAGGTGGAGATTCACATCAACAACTCAAATTTTCAACAAATGTGAATAGTGACTTCATTACAATCACTTGATTCACAAACTTAGTCACATCGTATTATTTACTCAAGCATTTATTTTGGTTAATATGATTATGTTTCCACTTACAGCTAATGGAAACAAGACGTTCATGATAAAGCATTACATCAAACCAATCAAATTACAGCACGGTCTGTTTAAAAAGTCGTTTTCAAAAGGTAATGTTACTCTGAGAAGTGAGCTTCATCAGAAAGTGTTTTCCAATTTACTGAGATTGGCCCGGCATTTAGAAATGTTGAGGATGCAGTTCACACGAAGTATCATGGAAAAAATAATAATTCACTGCTGCAATCAGCAGGAAGATAACGCAAAACCCTGCCAAGTATTTTTATCTAGATTTTAGTGCAAATATCTTAATACACTTTAAATAAGACCAAACTAACTTACAAGAGACATTTTAGCTTGATATAGGAGCTGGTTTTAAGTCATTAAATATTTATTTTTAAAAAGTTCTAGTTCTACTTGCAGATTTTTTCCACGTATAGGAGCATTCTTGTTACTAGTACTTTTTAAAATCAATATTAAGCTTGAAACAAGCTGCTGTGTCTTGATGAAAAGTAAGTTAGTTGTATCTTATTTCAAGTGAACTAAGATATTGGCACTAAAAACTAGATAAAATACTTTGGGAGGTTCTCCAGATATATATAACTGTAAAAACACAAACTTTTACCAAGTCAAGCTTGTAGTGCTCATAACTTAGTACACTTTAAATAAGATACAACTGACTTACAAGTAACGTTTTAGCAAGATATAGGAGCTTGTTTTAAGTCATTAATTCTTTAATATTGATTTTAAAAAGTTCTAGTTCCACTCAGAGATTTTTTATACTCCATGCAAGTTAAATAAATCTTCCAGTGGATGTAATACTTTTTAAAATCAATATTAAACAATTATTAACTTAAAACATGCTCCTATATCTTGTTGAAAAGTTAGCTGAGTCTTTTTTCAGGTGTATTACTATATAAGACAATAGGCAAAAGTTACATGGCAGAGTTTTGTGTTTAAAGCATTATAAGGTGAATTTGATTGGATGGAAACAGACTGCATGTGTCTGATTGATTTGATCTCATTGTATATTTATTAGGGCTGTTCCGATCAGATTTGTTTTGCTGCTGATTCCAGTACCGATCACCCATGAGGCTGATCACCGATCACTGCCGATCAACTGGAATGGCTGGTAATTTTTCGCTTTAGGTATAAATGATTCTATCGCAAAATGGAAAAATAATCTGGCAATAAATTCACCTAATTTAGACATAATAGACATATTTTAGTACATATCTAATATATATATATTTTTTAGTTACTAT
The DNA here is from genome assembly GCF_000485575.1 of Poecilia formosa. NCBI lineage: Eukaryota > Metazoa > Chordata > Actinopteri > Cyprinodontiformes > Poeciliidae > Poecilia > Poecilia formosa. The sequence goes on from NW_006799941.1 coordinate 3,768,014, forward strand.
AGAACCTTACACTGCAGCTCGAAGACTTGAATAATTTTTCAGGTTATTTGTTTAGCTTTCTGACTGTGATGCTAATCCGGGTCAGAGCTGCTTTACCAGCCGCTCCGAATGTCCATTTTCCTGCATTCAATGTAGCCGAACTCCGTCAAGTGCTTGTTTTTTTAAATATCACATTAGATTCGTTGTGTTGATGCGTTTTGACTGCTTCACCTCCGAGGTAAATTTCCGCCGCAACACGCAAACTTCCCTGTTCTCTCAGAGCGTTAAAGTTCCTCATGACAGGATTTGTTGCTGCGCGTTTGCAGTGTGAAGGAAAGAGGAGACCAGCTGCACACGCAGGCTGCGAATGAGATACAGGTGATCGGTTTTGGTGATCAGCAACAATACGCTTTTTCCCAGAAATCGGCCGATTATGATCAGTGGCCGATCGATCAGCACACCTCTGATATTCATGTTTACGAGCTGTTTGTTTCTTAAAGTGCTCTGAGATGACAGGATCTGTGTTTGTGTCTGTGATGTCATGCAGTTTTCAACCTTAGCGGATGATAAATGAACCAAACCGTCTCATTTCAACTAAGAGGAGGAACGATGTTTTCTTTCTTCCTGGCAGATCAAAGTTGGTCTAAATGCTTCCCACCTCTTCAGGTTTGAAATAACTCAGCCGGGTTCAGTTAGCCGCTGTCCGTCAGTCTCTCTCCCTCTGCATCTTGTTGGGAGCTTTGTTAACAGGCGGCCTGACATTCCCACATTCCTGAATGTCAGCCTGGTGATGTCACATTTCCTGTTCCCACAGCCCAGGCCAGCTCTCCCTGTCAGGTGACTGATGAAACCAAACGCAGCCAGACAATCCCCCCTCCCGCTGCAGACGCCTCACCTGGTCTGCATTACGCTGGGCTTGTTTTAAGATCATTCATCACCGTGATGAGCAGCACTGGCAGGAAATTAAACTAGTTTTTGCTCTGCATCTCTGTCCAAACCAGGCTGCCGGTTAGTTTTAATGCTTGGAGCGAACATGAAGCCGTGGCGTGGTTCTTTACATGCATTAAGTGACTTCCAGCTCAAGTGTTTTTGACTTCACTGTGCAGCTTCAGCAGTAACTAGTTCAACAGTTTTCTTACATTATAGTTTTATGTTGTTGTGACGTTTTGTTTTTTAGATTGTGTTTGTTGGTTTTTATCAGTTAAATGTCATTTATTTATAGCAGTAGCTTTAGTTTGTCATACTGTGGTTAATTTTTAGGTGGAGAATTCAAAAAGTATTATAAATAATACGCAACGGAAGATACAGTTTAAAATAATATATTAGATTATTGTTGCATACAAACGCCTGTCTCCGGCGTTTTCTCACAAATTTAGCAATTTTTGCTGTTGCAGTTTCCGGACAAGTGTAATTTACCACCATGAGGAATCTGGAGTGCCGTAATTTGCTGCTCACATCACTTTGAAAGGCTAATAAATAGATTCATAAACACAAAAACGAAGAAGATCGTATCTGTAATTTCAGTATGTCTTAGGTGGTTTTACAAATACACAATTTTGTTCCTGTTGGTTACAGTTTTTCCCATTATTTACTGATTTTATTTATTTCAGTTAACGAAAATGTTTTCTCAGTTTCAGTTTTTATTCTGTCAGTTTTAGTTCACTGTGATAACTTTGCATCCAGCAAGCCTGTTCTTCCTGCCACCGTCGTGCTCCTATGAAAATAATCTGTTTGTAGGCGCATGACTTCACGATGGTTTTATTAGTTTTTTTGTAGATTTATTGTCACTTTTTGGAGCATAAATCTCCTTACTAGAGGCTGCTACTTGCAGTGGATGAGTGATGGAGCAGTCCTGCCTTCTTTTATTCAACTTATTGACAGTAATTTATTCATTGCTTCATTTCATTAGTGCCTCTTCCTCTTAATCTGTCACTGATGTCAAGTCCTTGCTTAGGATTCACAAATGACACTAATGTTTACGCTCCTGTTATACACTTCCTCCAACAGGGAGCCGGTTGAAAATGTTGCGTCCTCTAAAATCCACTCGCTTTAACCTTACAAGTCTGTACATTATTAATTCCTGTTAGATTAATGCCGTGCAGTCAGTCAGTAGGACGGAGCTGATCAGGAGAGGCTGCCAATAGTGAGGCATAAGCCTCGCTGACACACAGCCGTGATTACTGAAGGAGACGGCATGAACGCTCCAAAACGGCCCTTACTGCAAGCGATTCACACGACGCTGGGCATCAGAGCTGCTTATATTCAGGGTACAATACGAGCGTTTGGTTAACATTTCTTGTAGCGTTTGTAGTTCGTGATGCTCCAGTTAATCAGACAGTGGTAGAAATGAGCCATATTGATTATTGACTTCTTTTCTGTTCAGTAAAAAGCATGAAAACAAGAAAACTCCCACTTTTTATACTTTTCTACATGATCTTTGATGCTTATTTGGGTTTAGTTAAACTCCAGTAAGATTAGAGACATATGCTTTGATGGATGAACAGGGATAATCTTGTAATCTCTTCATTTTCAGAACTAATTCCTCCATCAAAAACGTGCTCTACCTTGTGTGATAAGCTGCTGCTACGCTGTTTCTGCATTTCTTAAAATGTATGTTACGTGGGTCTAAATGTGAAGAAATGAAAGGTTTTATATAAATTATTAAATCCAGTCACATCTGTGAGAGATATGTTCTGCTTTTGTTGTTTCTCTGTTTGGTATAGTGCATGTTCACCAGGATGAAGAGCGTAGAATGTGAATTGTTTTGCTCTGTAAGGACACAGTTCATTTCTTTTCACCTAAAGCCATCATCTGATTTTAATGAGTTTTCCCCAAATTTAAATGTTTACTGCCTGGATTTATTAGCAATATCATTAAAAAGATTTTACTGTGTTTTAGATGTAGACCAGATGCTGAATTAAGTGAATTAGAATATACCACAAAATATATATATATAAGAGAGATATTGAACATTTTTGTGGCTAATATTATAAAACAAGTTTCCATCTCCATGCGTTTAGATTATATTTATTTATGCTGCTGTTGTTTAACAAGACTTTGAAACTAAAATATTACATTTCTGTGCATTCTGCTCCATCATCACTGTATTTTGATCCTGTAAAATCTGAACTCGATGATAAATAAATGCTTCAAATCTTTTTCTTTCTGATGGTTGGATACAAAAAGCAGCAGCTCAGTCGCAATTTAAACTTTATACGACATAATTTAACCCCTTAACTGTCGTGACGATAGCTCTGTTTTAATTTCCCTCAAGGAAAGGTTGACCTTTGACCTCATGTCAGATAAGTGGGGGGGAAAAAATACTTGGATACAAACATCAGAGGGTGAAAGTTCAGAGCACAGCCTGTGATAATAAAAAAACAATATACTTTATTGATCCCCAAGGGGAAATTGATTATTTGTTTACAGGCTATGCCATCCGAAGTGTAAAATATTAGAATATCACCGTAAATAAAATAAAATAAAAATATATATACATAGCTGTGAGTAATTTAAAATACTAAATATAAAATACTAATAAATAATAAAATAATAACAAACAAGCACTTTGAAATATGTTAAATATTCACTGAATTAATCAAACTCACTCTTATAATATATAAGATATGATAAACTAATCTTCATCTGTGCAGACAGAGGGTCTGCATAGCGTAAGGTGAAGTAAAGTAAAACACCATTTTTAGGGCTTTGCTTCATTTTTTTAGTTTCATTTGCATAAATTCTGCAGTCGTGGTTCAAATAACTCCTTAATATTGTGTATCACATCTGCAACACATATTCTACTGCATTTATTTAATATGTTTAAAAAAAAAGTATAGTATAGTATCCCTCGCTGCAGTGATCAGGTTAAATTATTCATTATTATTTTACTCTGCCATAAAAACTCAAGGTTGCTATAGAGCAGTATTATGAGGGCTATTTTATATTTAAATTTATTTAAACTTCTAAATAGGTTTGAATATGTTAGACAGTCATCTGGAGCGCTTCAGAAACAAAATATTCAGTTCAGACCTGGAAGAAAATGAGAATCGATATCAATCCAGTTAAAGCCTGATTGGCGCATCTCTGATCCGAACGACTGATCATTTATTTTTGACCGTATTGTAACATCAGAGTGTTTCAGAGACGGAGCGAAACTTGTCAGGCTAAATAAAATAAGAAAAACTTTTTAAACCAGAGCTTTAGCATTGTCAAACAGAAACTTCACAATGTCACCCTCTCTGTATTCCCTAGAGACACAAATGTAAAGGATTTTAAACTAACTTTATTATAATCAGATTCATGAGAGGCTTTACTTTAAAAAAAGAAACCATCTCCAATTTAAAATCACAAGAAAGCTTTAGAATTAAAAAGCTACTTTAACCTCTCTTCTGTCATTGAAATGCAGCAAAATACAGTCATCCTGCACCGCATGGCGGAGGGTACCGCCGATGAAACCTTAAGAGACTGCACAAAGGCTTGCTGCTAGGCACAGATAGTCATTAAGTATTTCTCTAAAAAAACCCAATAATTATCTTTTCTCTGTACAAGAGGAGCTGCAGTGGCTCTAATGCTCTCCTCTGCAGAGTAATTGTAGAAAAGAATCCTCTCCCCATCTGGCCTGTGTTTGTCAGAGGCCCACTACTCTCATTACGCCATTGTGCACATGTACAGGGTCGGGAACATATTGCCAAACTGCAGGGCCAATATCCCATTCACTCTGCTTCTTTCTCTTTAACGCTCCCCAGAGACCGCCCGTCTTCCTGTTCTCTGTCCACATGCAGAGCAAGTCTGCTGGCCGTACCTCGAATCCCCCGCCTCTGGGCTGCCTCGGCCACGCCCCGTCTGAGGTCAGCGGTGTGTGGGACAGTGTGTCCAAACAATAGCCAGAGAGAGCCGGCCCCTCTCACCCCCAGTCTGTCTGTGTCATGGTGTGTTGAGGAGAGCGGTGAGAGAGACGCCGGGGAACCCAGGAAGTCATGATGAAAATAAGATTTAATGATAAACTGGGAGGAACAACAGAAAATAACTGGCAGCACAGGAACAGACACAGACGTGAGACACGACGACGATCCGACAAAGAACACTGACAACAGGTGGGACTAAATACACTGGGAGGGTAATCACAGGAACGACACACAGCTGGGATCAATCAAGACAGACTCAGGGGAAAACAGGACTAGACAGACAGAAACTACACAGAAAACACAGATCCTAACAGTCTGCCCCTCTCCTCCTCTCCCATTAAACTCCCTCCAGTATAAAGGACCAGTAGAAGCAGAGCCGGGTCTCCAGTAGCAGGTAGAAATCCTGTCCTTGGTGGGTGTCGGGATTCTGGCTTTGTTGTGTGCACGTTGTTACAATAATACTGGTAAAATCAAATTGTCCGGGAAAATAAAGGGATAAAAAGGATTTTATGGAGATATGCTAAATTTTTTTGGCATTTCACGCATGCAGCGAAATTCAAGTTGTAAAGGTGAAAGCAAACATGGCTGAACCGCCAGAAGAGTAAAGAATAAACTGTTAGTTTATAAATCGCTGAACGGTTTAGCACCATGATACATTAAAGATCTGCTGTTGTTGCATCAGCCTTCCAGAAAACTCAGGTCTCCTGGTTCTGCTTTGCATCCACAGAACCAGAACCAAACATGAATCTGGAACAAACTTCCAGAAAGCTGCAAAACAGCCGAAACACTGGTTTCCGTTACATCCAGACTAAAAACCCGCCTGGTTAGAGTTGCTTTTGAAACATAATAAATGAAACATTTTGATGGGTAACGACAACACCGACAAAATGTAATGTTTCAATTGTTGACTGTGTGACTCTTGCTTGACCAAAAGTTTCCATTTCTGAGTTTAGTTGCTCCGACAGCAGGGAGGACAGCTGAGCAGCACGTATCCACTTTCGTGTCCTTACAGGGCCAAAAGCAAGCCGGCTTGTTTCGTCTCAATTGCTCTGAAATCGTTCCAGGTTCCTCGTTCTCACCGGAAAGACTCTGATTTCAGGTTGCAGCTCTCAGAAAAGGTCAGAGGTTAAAGATAACAGCTGACCTCTTCGTGGCAGGGTTACAAGAAGGAAGAGCTCAGATTGTGTCATTTTAGGTGGCATCAAGCTGTTGTCCTCCTATGAAGAAAAAAACAAGACAGGGAGTGATGCAGTTAGCAGTTTCTGCTAAGATGCCATTTCACCAGACAGTAGCAGAGCTTTCATTACCAACGTGGTAAAAATGCTGCTAATGTCAAAGAAAAAAAACAAAACAATTTGCAGTGTTTTATAAGCCAGTCAGTAAGGTTGTATCAACCTTCCAAACCAGGATCAGGTCTTTTGGTTCTGGTCTGCTTTGCATCCCAGAACCAAACATGGAGAAGCAGCAACAAACTTTCAGAAAACTGCAAAACAGACGAAACACTGAGTTCCTTTACATCAAGCCTAAAAACCCAGCTGTTAGAGTTGCTCTCAAACCACATGTTTGATGTGTGCTGATGAGTTTGATGACGACGCTTTACAAAATGTAATGTTTGTCCAAACAGCGTCTTTATCACTTTTTATTTTTGTGTTTTTATGATGTGAAGCCCTGAAATGTGATATACAAATATATTTGATTAAATAAGAAACACAGCTAAAATCACAAGCGAATAAGTTTGTTCATGTAATAAGTCATTAAAATCAATGCCGCAGCATCATCCTCCTGCTACTTCCTGTTGTCTTCTCTTCGTCTTTTCCTCCAGCAGTAACTTCTGATTCTTGATCACATGACTTGTGGTGTGAAAAAAGTATTTCCATTGCAGTTTTGTGAAATGCATGTAATTCAATAAGGCTGAAAAACCACCTCATCATAGTGAAAACACTTTTTTTTAAAATCAAAAACATAATGTTTTTTTTTAATTATTTCTGTTTCCATTAAGCATTTATTTTTGTAATTTCAGTTTGCAGTTGTATGGTCAATAGAAACGCAGCTGTAGTGTGGATCTTTAGCAGACTTTCCTCAGGAGGAAAATTGCCCAGTCAATCTTTATTTGACCTCACTGAGCTGAAAGTTGCTCAGTGAGTCATTTCTAGAACGCTAACCATGACACAAAGCATCAAATTGCTTTGGGATAATAGCTTTCCTGTCAGTGAGACTGATGTATCTCTATATGCTAATTACATCCATGAAAGCCTGTCTTTTCCACTGGCACAGAGCAGTTTTTGGTTCCCAGATGAGTTTTTGACGAGAAATGATTTCCATAAATAGAGGCTTCCAGTTTTAGTCTATGACTCGAGTTAAGTGCACATCATGACAGCTGCTTTAATTGTCAGGGGATTTGGAATGACAGACAATGAATAGTGAAGATATTTTTGTCTGAAGAGAGAAGTAAAAGTTACTGATGTCACTGAATGGGCCTGAAGGTTGAGTAAACCAAAGGTCAAGGTCAAGTGACGTGTTTTATAAGCCAGTCAGTCTCACAACTCAAAGAAAGTTCATCTGTCTCTTGTATAAAGATAAATCAGAAGAATAAATTCTTTATTGTAGCATGAAGTTTAAAATGTATTTAGGATCAGTTAGGATAATTACACTTTAGATCATGAGAAAAATATGGAAGCTAGTGTCATAATTAGGATATGCTTTCTGATGCTGCATTTTTGTCAACACCTTTTAAAATTAACAAAAATAATTCACAGAATACTAGAAGATTGAGAGCCAGGTACAAAACTGCAAGAGTTTAAAATATTTCAGTAAGCACATATTTCTTTATTGTAATTTTTTGTTATTGTTTTTATTTAGTTTTATGATCTTATTCATCAGCTGCAAGTGGAAAATCACATTAATAGTCAGAAATAAAGGCTGGAAAACATGTAGTTGAAGCATATGATGCGGCGGTATCTGAAGTTTTTGCCCTGGCAAATTTAAACTACTGATGAGCCACAAAAATCCATTGAATCAAAATGCAATTCTTCTTTTTTTTTAGTTTAGTGCACCTGCTAAACAATAAACACCATTTCTATGAAATCTGTGTTTCATTAAAGACTCAAAACCTAAAAAAGCTTCAGATTGTTTCAATATTAAGAGAAAAACGGACCATTTCTAAATTTTTCTGGGGTCATCAATTGTTTTCTGTTTTGTTGACCAATTTTTTTGTCATTCTTGACGTCTGGTCAGGGCCCGATCAAAATCATTTCAGGGGCCAGTAATGGCCCCCAGGCCACACTTTAGACACCCCTAATGTAATGCATTTCACAGCTGTGAATAGAGTTACTGAAATAAATGAACATTAAATGATATTTTAATATGTTGAAATGACTGTTTAATCAAAAATTAAATCTATTTCTAGGCAAACTTTGATCTACTCTCCAAGATCTGCTGATTAGGGCTAAAATAAACTAAAGCAAATATAAAAACAAAGAAACCAATTAATGTGGTTAAACACATTTAATTCATGATTTACCAAGGATTTATTCTCACAGGTTGGTTTGGTTCACTTTTGACCTTTAAACTGCTATTTGTATTGGCTCAAGTTCTCTGTGTTTGATGTGAAAATTAAATTCTTAAACGTGTGACTAAAAAGCAAAAACAGAACAAACAGTTGAGAAATACTACGGTTTATTGGATGAAAAAAGAAAATGGAGATGTCAAAGGTTCAGATCTAACTGGTCTGAGAGCAAAGATCAGAATAAAGAGAGAAAACCGCTTTACTTTGATCAGAGATTAAAGGTTTGCATCTTTTAAAAAGGAGTTTCGGAGGTTATCACTAGTAATAGCAACCTGTTGAAAATACATGTTAGGAGAAGTGAAGCCGGCAGGAAGTCAGATGATTTAACCCACTTAAACAAAACCTCAAAATGGAATCGCTCCAATCAGTGTGATGAAATAATTAATAGTCTGCAATTTCAGTCCGCTAAGTTTCCAAACTCAGAGTTCAAACAGGCAATCATTCTACTGAATAAAAAGACAGACTTATTCTTAAATATCTAAACAATTACTTAACAGTTTGTTCACTGCAAAAACACAAAATCTGACCAAGTATTTGTCTAGTTTCTAGTGCAAATATCTTAATACACTTGAAATAAGACAAAATGAACTTACTAGATATTACAGCAAGATATAATAGGTTGATTTAAGTTAATAGTTCTTAAAAAGTTCTAGTTAAGCTGGCAGATTTGTTTTTCTTATAACATGGGACGTGTTATGTACATACAGATCATACATACAGGAAGCTGTTATTTCTCTCCTTTGAGCGAGCCTGTAATTTTGTTGTAATTTGCACTAACTATGACGATAAATGGTAATAAAACTGCTCAAATCTTACGTGCAAAGTAATTAAATTGCACTTTATCATTTGAAAACTTTAATCTGACACCTCTTTGGACCAGCCGACTCATAAAACATGATAACAGGGTCCCTGATTGGTGGATGCTCTTAGTTGAAGTTATAAAGTTGCATTTCCTTAAACAAGACTGTAATTTATTTTAAAAGAAGCAACAAAATGACCCAAACTGTAAAAGTTCAAACAATTTCAGAGCAAATTAGCTATCAAGGACATAAAAACATGTATAATTTGAAGAACCTGGGAGGCCTTGAATAAGAGCTTATTTTGCTTCGACCTGCAATCCAGCAAGGACATTTTAAAGAGTCCCGGAAAAACACAGAGATTGTAGATGAAAAGGTCAAATCTGATGAACGTTACCTCTGAGTCACCACTTTCTGCAAAGGATCAGGCAGCAGCTTCAAAAGGAAGAAATGAGCCGAATCAAAGGATTTAACTCCAGCCGGGCTGATTGAGAGGTCTGCTGGATGTACAGGTATCTCAGTGACGCCTCGCACAGCAGACTGGAATGTGTGCAGGGTGTTCCTCATGTCTCCATTAATTACACTCGTTTAGGGGGGAAGAGATTTGCTGTACAGGGGTTAGCGTGATTCTCCCAAGAGGAGCTTTTCAGAGCCACTGTTTGAATGCAGCTATCTCTTCTTCACAACAGGAGACGCAGATAATGATCACATTTCTTCTGCCATGCCGCCATTCATCACATCTAACGCGTTGTTTTCACCTGAAGTCATCCAAATCCCTGTCGAGTCCAAACTTCTGCTCTCAGAAAGAGACGAGCAGACAGACAGCGAACCAGACACATCCTGGTTGCCTTCACAACAGTCTTGGCTGATCCTATTAAAATGCCTCATTGCTTTAACAGCAGAGACTTTTTATCGCCGCTGTATATTGTTGCCGCGGTTGCAGTGTAAATCCGTTCCCCCCAAGGAGAAAAAGGATGAGGAGTGGAGGAAAATAAGTTTTGAGGAAGCGCAGGGCTCCCTCTCTGTATACAGAGGATGCAAAGCGTGACATTCCCGCAGAGCTGACGATAAGCAGGAGACTCCTCTGCTTTTCTAAATCATCGGCTTCACGCTGGCCTCTGACAAGACTGATTGGCAGAAAACACGCAAAACATTGTCAGGATGCTGTGCCCATATTATACATCCACAATCCATAAATGGCAACAATGTCCAAGTTCAATACAGAGAGTCAAATCTCTTGGTGCAGGAGGATGCTATTCAGTTATTTTGTTTATGTCATAACCAGTTGTTTATTTATTCTGCTTTTGTACGATAATGATGTGAAACTCCATTAGGATTAGAGTGTTGATGAAGCATCAGAAAATCGATAATAGCTTAGCTTGGTTTGAATCTTAAAAATATTACCTCTATATTACATCTATTTATAATTACTTTGTAGCTTTTTCAATAAAAACAAAACAAACTAATTATCCTTTATGACAATTGAGGTGTTTTCACACCTCAGGTGTTTAGTCCCTTTAAGACGAACTAAGGTTCATGTCCTTCTTTGCTTGTATAGATTTGAACACCAGGTCACTGTTCATATACGCAGTTAATACATAGTTCATGTGACATCACACTTCCGGGAGCTTTGTAGCTGACAGCCATCTTGGTAGGCAGTCATAACCAACTGTCATGACATTTGCCATGGAGTTGTTATGACAACAATGAACAATCCACAAGCTGTGGACTAGCTCTTTTCTTCTTCCTATCTAACTTACATTATAAATACATTACAACTGTTACATAATTAACATTTTAAGTACTCTTCCCATCTCTGTGTTAATACCAAGATAAATATCAGTGATATTTACTGCAGTACGTACTGCCAAACCATTGAAATTAGCTTAGCTAATGTAGTAGCTTTTAGCTGCAAGCTAAGACAAACATGGCCTACGTGTTAGTACTTACTTTGCCAGTCACCAGAACCGTGTCGTTCACGTGAAGAGTTCAAACGTCCTCTACAAAACATCGATCCAGAGGCGTCTATGGATTTCAGGTCATGAAGCTCCTCCATGGTTTCACACTTCTTCGTGTTCACTAGTCGGAGATTGAACGCAGCTTGTTCACTTCATCTGACATGTTTTCATTCTCCGTCTCATATGGGTTGATCCCGACAGCAGCCATTTTGTTGATGTATAGTTCTCTTGCACATTGGTCAAAAGTGTCAATATATTTCCTTTTTGTTGGTCTCAAAGCTGTGGTTCATCTATGGTTTGTGCTGCACTCCCCTACCAAGATGGCGGATCACTTCCGGTTCAGACTTGTGGGAACTATAAATTTTCTTCCCACTGTTGACATCTTAGTGACTTTATTGCTACATTTTGCGACTTTTCTGACCCCTTTAGAAACTTAGGAGGTTGTGAGCTATAAAAAAAATTGATATCAACCAAATTCAGAATCGGCAGCTCAAGCTTTTTAAGGATTGGTGATTGGCTTAAAAACTGTAGTGGGTGCACTTCTAGTTGATGGCAATGTCACATGCTTTGTTATTTTAGTAGTTTCAAGTTTAAATTTTGGAAGCAAATTTCAAAAAGGTAGAGAAAAAAATTCTGTTAAAGAAAAGTCAGGGCTGATGTTTGCAGTAATAGAGCGGGTTCTCCAGGGTTTGGTATCCGACCCTCGGACCTTTGCTGCATGTCTGTCCCTTGTCTTGCTGCTCATCTAATGCCTGATTGCTTTTGGCCTCTAGTGCAACCACACAAAAACCCTGGAGGAGTCTAACTGAAGCTTTAAATCACATCATGGTCACTTTTAAGTCAAACTTTAATGATATTAGCAGAAGAGTTAAGTTTGTTTAAAGTTGGACTGACTAGTTTTGTGTTTATTTTGTTTTTGCTTGTGTGTGTACATCAAGAAAGGGACCTTTTCATGCCAAAGCTTTTTATTGTTTAATAAAAGGCCCAGAGAGAGACATTAAAGAATGAAAAACTTAACCATCAAAGTCTGCGTTTACTACAGAATAATTGTGTTTTACCTGCTGTTGGTTCTTCACGCTGTTGCAGAGGAGAACAGATGGCTCACACTGCCACATACCTCTCTGTTTACTTTCTGATGGGCATTCCTCTGAGCACCTCTGCTTCCAATTAGTCTGAATAAATAGATCCAGTCTTCATTCTCATCATTTGGAAGAACATGAAGTTCACAAACAAGATTACGCACTCCTGATGAAGCACTGCTTGAAAGCTTGGGAGAACTTTATGCTGCTTTGTTTTAGCAATCTATTCTATCAGCCTGCCTATATTTTAGGAATATTAAAGGGAGAATACAATGCAAATATTTAATGAAGCATTTCTGTTGTATTTTCAGACCCCTGAAAGCCTATGTACTCGCCCCATCCTATTAAATATTTGTTGTTTGCAGCCTGGAGGCGTTAGTGTTAAACCATTTCTCTCTGTTTCCTCCTGGTGAGGAGCTCCATACACTAATATTTATCTTGTTCCCAATTACTGCATAAAGCATTCACAGCCATATATACAAACGTTTCATAGCTAAAATGTCTCTGTATATCCACTCCAGAGTATTGTCTGCAGTAAGTTTTGCCTCTAACCATAAGAGCATCTGGATCCCCAAAGCATATTTTTCTCCAGGCTTCTGGTCTTTTTAGATGCTTTTTTGTGACTTCCTATTTTAGTGGAGCCAGTTCAAAATATCATCTTTATCACAAGCCTCTCTTAGCTAGAAAGCAGGCAGATCAATGGTTGGAGTAATTGCTTTCTTTATGTAAGAAGCATCTGCTTTCAGCAGCAATTTTCCACATAAAATGATCTGATTAGAAACACATGCTAATATCCTCTCTGGCAATTAATTACATTCATTTTCATACTTAATGATTAGAGTAGATCGGCATTTTCAAAAAATAACTACAAATCTATTTTAACAGACGGAATAATTTTCTGAGAATTATAATAAATGTGTGCAAATGTTCCCCAGTGTAGCTAACTGTGGAATATTTAGTCACTGAATTAAAAAGGATTAAAAATTAGATGTTTTTCTTACTTTCTATTTATATCCAACTGAGCTGTGTGTAATTTACATTTAAAGGGACAGAGTAAACCAGGATTACAGAAAACAGCATTATTTATCCCACCAGGCTATTGGTGACATCACATATTTTAGTGTTAACAAAATTTATGTTCATAAATAGCAGTTATACAAATGAATCTTTTGAAGCTTTATTCATGTTTTTCTTCACAAATGGCTGCTCTCCTTGGCAAAAGCAGCTAAATTCTACCATTGTTTTTTATTTTTAAGCAGTTATGAGGAATAGTAGTGAAACCTTAAACTGCTGCAGCGCCAGTTACTCAGCAGGTTGTTGCTAGGTAACCAAAGAGTGAGTTGCTAGGTAACCAAAGAGTGAGTGAGTTAGTTGATTCCACCAATCTTGGTTGGCTGCTCATGAGAATTGAGTGTCTAGTCTTTCCTCAGCCTACATCCCCCAGAATGCTGTGTGGTTCTGTGAAATTATAGGAAATTCTATCAGACAAGTTATCTATTGATCAAGTGTCTATCACAATATATATTATTAATTTAATGTCCAGCCTTAGTCTGGTGCAATATTCTAATTCTAAATGTCATGTTTTATTTATAAACCATCATATTTAACTGAAATCATGGCTTTCAGAGAACCATCTGTGTGTAATTAATCTAAATAATGTGTTCCACTTAGTGTTAAAGTGCCTGAAATAAATAGGCTTTTCAACACCATTCTAATTTATTCAGTGGTTCTGTATAATCCAAACTGTAAAAGATATAAAAATGATTTGTTTTCAGAGTATTTGAACAAAATTACACCTTAAAGTCCTACCCTTAATTTTTTATTTGCCTGTTTTGCTGTCTGGGATCATTATATATTCTGTTACTGGCTGCCACATTGAGCAATGATGACAGCTCTGACGACTGGACATAAACGATGAAATCTTCTGCTGTCCCCACTGAGCAATCAGTTTCATTCACATTAGCTGCTATTACTTCAAGTTGTGCTTTTTTTTATTTTTTGGGAGAGGCTTTCAGATTCAGGGGTTTCCCACAGACTCCCATAATTAACCGCAGCCAGAGACTCACTGAGTCTCTCTGTCCAGGAATGTGCTCTCAAACCCCCAAATATGCCGCTGTTCCATCCCTGCTGCAAAAGTAGAAACACTGGAAACTCTAATGGACACGTAAAGCCTCTACGGTAGAGTCTTCCATCCATTTTGTCCTCTATGGAGGGCTAAAAAAACTTCTGCATATTTCACTAAAACAAGTTCTGGCTATTAAAGCTGCAGTATGTAACTTTTATTAAAATGTTTTTTTGACATATTTGTTGAAACTGACACTAACTATAAACAACCAATCAGAGCCAGGAGGGGGATCTTAGCTGCAGCTAGCACAGCTGTGAACACTCAGGCTAGTTAGCATAGCCACCAAATAAAGGTGGATAAATGGTTTTGCTGTAACAGTGAGTTGTTTAAATCTGGACTAAAATCCCACCTGTTTAGTTGCTTTTCAGCTGTAATACATAAAAAATTGACCAACATTTTGATGTATGGAACTTGGCAAATTGTAATGTTTACTGGTTTTCTCATTTGTTGGCTTTGTGACTTTGTATTTTTATGTATTTATGATGTAAAGCACTTTGAAATGTTGCTGAAATGAAATCTGCCATACAGTTGAACTTGATTGACTGTTTCTCTGCCATTAGCACATTGAGCAGCGAGTACTTGAGTTTGATTGACAGCGGTAAGACTTTCATCCTGGCTCTGATTGGTTGCTTTTGGTCGGGAGCGGAGGATTTTTGTAGTCAGCAGTAGCAGCTCAGGGAGGAGGTGGAGGAGATCGATCTTTTCACAGATTATCTGTCTCATAGCATACTGCCACGACATGGTGACAGTTTTAACAAACATGTAAAAACAAAAAACATTCTTTATACAACTTACATACTGCAGCTTTAACGTTACATAAGTAATGTACAGGAAATATAAAAGAGTCCATTTGAGTTTGACGTGAATCACTGGGCTGCAGACTTTCCACCACTTTGCTGTCCACCCCGAAGCTCCTAAAGTAAAACACAGAAGAAACAAGAATTAAGCAACGACAAGAGGATGTATGTTAAGAGGCTTTGTGAGATAAGGCTGTCAGATTCGAGGATTGGAGAGAGGGAGTCTTTAGACCGGCCTCCATTATTAGATTCTGTGTGCAGCCGAATTGATTTTAGAGGTCAGTCCATAAAGCACACTGCCTCAACGCTGTGCTAACAGTGGCATCATTATGGTGTTATTAGTGAAGGAGGGGCTGTGAGAGTGCTTTACAGATGTGTGACACACAGTAGCTGTAGAAAGGGAGAGGAGAGGTGAGCTGCTGGTCACAACACTTGTGTCACGCTCCTGTGGGCCAATTACACAGAGAGGCTGCCTGAACACTGCTGGTCTTCTTTTATCTTTGTCTTAATTCAGCAGGAAAATTACTTTCCACACCGTTGACCGAGCTCAGGAATGTGCATTTTAGCTGAAGTAGATGTCTGATTATGAAGTGAAGGGGTAAGATTCAACAAACAGCTTTGATCATCTCACTTACCACTATGCTTTATACTTTTCATGGTATTTCAGTGAGAACCCTTTGAGGGTTGAAAATCGCTTTAACAGGGTTTTTACCTTATATGTGAGGTTTGTCAAATTGGTTTATTTATTCATCAAATTAATTTTGTTGAGCCAAAAAGTTATTTTCTCCTGACATTCAGCTTCTGTTACGCTGCTGCTGCTGCTCTCGACACAGTTGGTGGTTACCGTAGCAACCAGTAACTGACAACTCTGCCCCCCCTTTTGTTTTTCTGTTGCTGTTTGTAACGGTAGGGCTGAAGCTGCTGGCCTGATGGTGACCACCAGCCTGATTTTCTCTCTTGTTAGAATAAATACAGTGAACCTGAGTGTGTTTGTCCTGAAATTAACCTTCAGACAAAAAACAGCTGTGGCACTGAAGGTGTCAGTTTAACAAAAGAACAGCCCGGTGTTACTCTATGAAGAGAAATAAAAAAACTAAACGAGAGAACATGAAGCTAACAACAGGAATAACTGGAAAAAATGATGAAGAAAATCATTTTTAATAATTTAAAAATATGGGGAAATTTGTTTTTGTCTGGTTCTGGTTGTCACTAACTGCATCTCCACGCATTTTGCACAAATCGATATTAAAATAAATTTGCTTAATGGAAACACATTTGTATCGAAATTGGTACATTTCACAAAACTACAATGGAAACACTTTTTTTCACATTATGCGAGTCTTGTGAGCAACAACCGGATGTTACTACTGGTGGAAAAGACAGTGAAGACGACGGGAAGTGGCAGGAGGATTATGGCATGTTTTTTAATGACTTATCACATGGACAAACTCATTCACATTCGATTTTAGTTACGTTCTTATTTTATGGAAACACAACAATTGTGAAATAGTGTTTTTCCGACTTTAACCGAATATCGACAGCATTTTGTGGACGTCATCAGATTCTTTTCCAGATGTTTGTCAGATGTTAAACATTTACACCACAGTGAAATTTTACCTTGTAAACAAGTGCAAACATGCAAAAGGGACACCTTGCTGTTAATGATGTCAGCCATGTGGAATATACTTGATTTTTTTTTTTTTTTTCCCAAAAAAATAACAGCATGAACACCAATTCTGTTGTGTTTTCACTGAATGCTCCATCTGGATTCAATTAGCATTCCTGGTATACACCCCAGAGCTCAAGTGGCCATTAATTCCTGTTAATCGATGCAACTTTGTTCCTTATTACTCATATTTTGACCTTTCAACAAGTTAACACAAACGCTGCGGGGAATTACCGTGGCCTTCTGTCACACTGCGCTGCCTTTATAAATAAATGAAAATATGAATGAGTAGCCAGAGATGAGAGCAGTAATTATTAAGGCTGGATTCACTGTAACAGGCTGAAAGCAGAAGGTAACGCTGATTATGACTCCTCTTTTGAAGCAGAAATGACCATAAGGCGCTTCTTTTGAAAGTAAAATGTTTTGTTCCCGTTCTCATCCCTTCTCTTTTAATGTGTTGTGGTGGGAAAAACATCTTTCCGCTCGCCTGCAGCTCTGCTGACAACAGGGGAATTCCAAACATCTCACAGCTTAGTAGAAATCTTCTCCGATGTTGAAGTTTCATGTTTACATTGTTTGAAGTAAGTTTTGAAAGAAGGAATGCGAGTATTTGGCTCGTTCCAGATCCATCTCGGACAGATAAACTGTTTGGACATCTTAAAAAGCTTTTACAAATAAATACACCGAGTCTTTGACATGAGCTCACCTCGTCGTACCACAACATCCAAGGGTTGCGCAGGTCGTAGAGGGCTTGCTCTCTCAATGTTGTTTTCCTACAGTTTCCTGTTACATTAGAGAGGGACTGTGTCTTTCTTAGTTTCTGTGTTAAATATGTCATAAAAAATGTCCAAAATGATTCCTAATATATTTCAGGAACAACACTGCAAAAACACAAAATCTTAGAGTACGTTTGGTCAAGCTTTCTAAGGCAAAAATGTTGAAATAAGGTGAAATCAACTTAGAAGTAACTTTTCAGCAAGAAGTAGATGCTTGTTTTACGTAAATTATTCCTTAGTGTTTAAAAAAAGAAAGTATTAGTTCCACTGCCACTTTTAATATGAGAAAAATGTCTTATTAGTGAAACAATCTTGTAATTTTTCATGAATATTAAGGGACTGTTGACTTAAAACAATCTTCTATTTCTTGCTGAAACTTTTAAGTTACTTTTGTTTATGTCAAGTATATCAAATTTTTTTGCACTAGACACTAGGCCAAAAATACTTGGTAAAATGTTGTGTTTTTGCAGTAAAAAACACTGCTAAAGTGAGAGCATTCTTTTGGCCGTCGCCTCACTTTTTTGCAGTGAGAAAAATACAAAGCAAGACCAAAACACGAAAAACTGTGAGGATGTCAACAAGAAAAACAGAAACTGAAAGTTTAAAGCAGGAATAATTATCTGAAGGGGTAAAATTCAGAGATGCTTAATAGACAATCAAGATGAAGGCCAGCAGATGAGTGTGAGAGTCGGGTAATGAGTATGTGAGGGGGCGACTCCCCCAGACTTTAATTGGTTTGAATGAGCTGCCAGGAGTGGCTCTTCCATCAGGCTGAGGATGAGCAGACTGTCAGGTGACGGGTCAAAACTAATTGGTTCTTTCCTTCAGGCGCGACTCCTGTCCGTCCTTGTGCAGCTAAACACTGGCTGTGCTGTTTGCTGAGTGAGCTCTTACAAACATGACGCCTTGATGTGTGGATCTTTATTTTACCGTCCAAAAACAGAGCTCAGCCTCTCATTATAGGCTTAAGTGTCATTCATTGGTCTTTTTAAATGATTTGGGGTTTTCAATGCTATGCAAAATAAACTTTGTACAGAAATGTGCTGCACATGTGCATTCAACACCCTTTACTCTGATGCCCCCAAAAAATCCAGTGCAACCAACTGCCTTCAGAAATAATCTTATCAGGAAATGGTTCACCTGCTTATAGTTTAGTATGAATTCAGCTGTTCTTTGAAGGTCTCTAAGATTTGTAGAGAATATTAATGAACAACATGATGAAGATGAAGGAACAAAGGCGAACAGAGGTAAAGCTGTGAAAGAACTTAAAGTAAACATCCTGTGTGTATGCCTGTGTGCGTCTGAGGGGGTCGTTGCACGAACACCCTAAGCAGAAATGTTATTGGTTGGTTTTCTTTTGGTGGCTTGTGCTTTTTTTCATAAGCTAAATGTGACTGTATGGGGAAGCAAACAAACCTTCATCCCTTGAACAGGTTAAGCCAGGTATATGGACTATCCAAAACATTACATTTCATTACATTTTTACACAAAATTGTTCTTTTAGTCTGGTCATTTCTGCCCGTTTTGAGCTCCTTTCAGAATTACCTGTTTTCGGGCGTCTTGTCACTTTAAATCCAAATAAGCTACTGCTGACCACACCCCCCAACTCAGTGTTTACACTCACACATGAAAATGGCTGCAAATGATGTGCAATTATACAACCACACATCTTTGAAAGACAGAAGTAGAGCCTCCTGCACAACAAACAGGAATGTGGTTTCTGGATGGTAAGTCAACAACAAAAGGGTTGTTCTTCCAGCAGCCATTGTACATCACACACAGTGGTAAAACCAACAAACCAAATGTGCTGGAGCTTTGCTTGGGTTGCTGGGTAAACAGCACAGTGTCCCTCAAACGTGACTTACCAATTGGGAGTCTTTGGAAACAAATTTTCCAGCCACCATAAAACATTAACTTATTCCCAAAAAACATCTGGGTGTTTTTTTAGGCACTTGTTTGTTTTTAGAAGCAGTTGAGACCCAAATGGAAACTTAAAAATGTGCAGAATATGAATTTTGCATAATAGGTTTCCTTTAAATGGTCAAATCTTAAGGAAATGTTTTCCAGAAAGAGTAGAAATGAAGCAAATGTTGTCAGTTCACATACTTATCTTTTGAAAGTCACATAGACTTGTGTGGGCTAGATGCGCTGTTCCTGTGGGCCACGCGCCTCGCACTCGGCCTACTTGTTTGGCTTCGGTACGCTGATGGTTTTTGTGCGTACCCTCCGATAGTATCCTGCAGGTGTTACTGGTCACACACACTTCCTTTCGACAGAACAAGTTCACGACCGAGACGAAAGTAGTAACACTTTCGTCTCGGTCGTGAGCTTGTTCTGTCCTGTTCATGCCGCAGTCCAAAAAGCCCATGGAAATTATAGTACTTATTTGGCCTAACTTCATTTATATGTAGATTTTTAAAACCTTGTCACTCGTCTCCTGACGTCCACCTTGGCTCCTGTCAAATCTGTCACATCATGTAGAACGAGCTGTGTGTATAACATATAAAGCTTGGAGAAACACAGACTTTCTACTCCGTCGCTGGAACAAATTAGTGCTGATTTAAGAGTAAAAACCTTGGCACGTGGCTAAAGCCTGAGTGCCAAAAGCAGCTTGAGTAAATTGTGCATGAATGGTGGAAGTCGTGTGCTGGAGACATTTTCTTTGTTATTCAAAGGTGAAGACTTGGGAACATTTTTGAGCTGTCAGCTGAAAACGTACATTATTGGATTGAGCTGAAAAATGAGCCCTAAGGAAGGAAATGGATGTTGCTTAAATGGCAGTAAATGGGGCAAAGTGGGTATACTGTCATTTGAACAGAGTACAAGGAAGAATTGTGTTCAGAAAAAAAGTCCTGGTGAATAACAGACACCAGCAGTGTTTCCATTACAAACGTGTGCAAATCTGTCTATAGTCTGCTTAATAAATAAGAAATTAAATTAAAATTACTCGTGAATATTCTTGTTCAAGTCATTAGAAATCATGGCAGCTTACTTGAGCAGGTTGTTGCTAGGTAACCAGTTACATCAGATATACTCAAAACTCAGCCATGACACTAGCTGAGTTATGAGCCAGTTATGGCTGTTAGATGCTCTCAGCATCTAACAGCCAATGAGAGGAGATGTTGGTGTCTCGTTCAGGCGTTGGAGCGACAAACCCCTCATACTTGGGAGCTGCTACCTAGGCTGCGTTTTGGGGAAATTTTAGTCGAGGATTTTACAGAAGAGCTTTAGATTCAACACATTCGAATGACACATAACTTTTATGAATTGTGTGATACTGTTTATAAAAAATACATGAACCTCCTACTACTTCCTGTTTTCTTTGTCGTTTTCAGCAGTAGTAACATCCTGTTGATCACGTGGCTCATATGATGGGAAAAAGGTGTTTTGATATAACTGAAAAACAACCGCAAACTTGTGCAAAAAAATGTTTTGTAATTTTTTTTCCAAATTTGGCCTGTTTCCATTAAGAGAATTTATTTTCATAATTTCAGTTTGCACAGTGTTACGATTAATGGAAACACAGCAGGAGACACAGTATTTCTCTAAGGTGATAATCGGTATTTCTGTAGCCATTATAAAGTCTTTTCATGTTAATCTGTGCCTTGTTGAATCCTGTAATACGGTTTACATCAAAGGATTAAATCCAGATTGTCTTCGGCCTTATTCGTGTCCCTCTGTTACTGTCAGGTATTAGCTTTCTCATACAGTTTCAAACAGCTGTCGGCCCATGCTGCTGGACAATGGAGGCCCTGACTTCACTGGGACACTTATTAAGCCTGTGAAGAGTAAGTGTCTTAGGCCTGCGACAGGATTGGCCCATCTGCCATTCCCAGACTGCTGGTTTAACTGGGAGTGTGGCGCGTCACACTGGCAAGACGGATTCAGGGTGCAGAAAACCCTTTAATGTAGATTGAAAAGAGGCTAAAAGGAGGGGCGGGGTCTGGTCCTCCTGGTAATCTCTATCTGAGATCCTCAGAGCAGTAAACTGCTGTAAACTGAGGCTGCAACAGCAGCAGAAATATGGATTTTACTTCCATGTTGACGACCGAGAAGGTTCTGCGCCCCAGCTGCGTGCCGTGGAAGCGTGGAGCGGAGACGAATGGAGGTACAGCAGCCATCCGTTACATTTTATACGAGGCACATAAACGTAGCAATGCAGAGCAATACGGCCGCTGCCGTCCACCTCTGACCTCTAAGGTTGTCATCCATCTGCTGTGCAGGAACCTTTGATTTATGTGGTTGTGTTTCTGCAGCCTTGTGCTGTGATGGAAGCAGATATGGATGTGAACATGCTGTGCTATCGTTTAACCTTGTGATCAGCAATATGTGGACAGCTGATACACAGGAGACTTTCTCTCTGTTGAAAGGGACAATTGCTGTAGTTATCCATGTTAGCCTGTCACAATAACAGATTTTGACCATACATTATCCCAGATAAATGATAATGTTGTTTTCAAACCATTTTCAAGTAATAAAATGGTAGTGGCATAATAATGGACACATTCTCAAAGATCACTAAACTTTAAATTTTAACAAAGGAACTGGAAGACATTTTAAACATCCACAATAAATAAACAATAGAACTAACAAACAAAATTAATTATGAGTCTCTGTCAACAAAATTGTCCTTCAAAAAAAGGAGTAGTAGAAACCAAAACACCAGATTGAAGACTTTTGTCATCCAGTTTTTGGTGGAAAGAGACAAAAGAGAAAAATAACTGATGCAAATGGAAATTATTGACCTTGTTTTAATTTATCGTGTGATTAATTTTTATTGTGACAGGTGCATACTGTATATGTGAATGATTGGAGTCTTAATAGATTATGTACTTTTTGCATGTTAAACAAAAGTAATAAGTGTGAGAAACTGACTTTTTGTTCTTTTCTGTTTTTCTATGGATGAACTTCTTGAATGTTTTAGCTCCTATTATTTTGATTTTGTTTGAATTAAGTCCCTTTAACTACTAAAAGACATTTTTATGACACTATTATGTATGAGAATCATGATTTTGTAGTTAAAGCAGTAAAAATGAAGTTATGTTTTAATGTCACAACAATCTTTTTAATTTGACTTCCCTCTGTGATTAATTTAGTACAGTGGCGTATTAGGACCATTGCAGATAGAAAAAAATATTTTAATCTCAAAGAAATTTTGAGATTAAATTTAACTTTGAGATAAACAAAGTTTTGAAACTCAGAAATTTCCTAGCTTTTTTCTATAACATATTTGACTTTTCAAGCTCAGAAATTCCCTTGCTTTTTCTAGAAAATTTATGAGACTAATGTTGAAATTATTTTTTTTTTCTTTTGCAAATGTTTGACTTTTCAAGCTCAGAAATTTTCCTGTTTTTCTAGGAAATTTCTTAAATTAATGTGGCAATTTCTATGTTTTTTTCATAGAAAATTTATGAGATTAATATCAAAATATCTTAATTTTTTTGGCAGAAATTTCACATTTCTTTCTGCCTACAATGACCCTATTACGCTGTCATAATGAAGTATTTTTGAATTCAATTGAAGATGTGAAATAGTTCAAAAGGTACTTTAAAATGTATTGGAGGTTAATATTTGTATTAAACTGCTTTCCATACAGATAACAGGGTGAAAAAGTGAGAAAACAGCTTGCCATAAAAGATTTACGGTCAGTATTTGTTGCTCTTTATGCTATAAATAAATTGTAGCTTCAGGAAGTGAATAATTTATTATTAAGGAGTAGAAAATGAGGAAGCTGTGGGAAAATAAGAAAACATAATGCAAGTTAAACTCAGAGTCGAGGTGAATAGTTTCTGTATGAAGCTGAAAGTCTGAAGTTTCTTCTGACTTTTCGTTTTTAATCCTCGTCATCCATTGTTTTGTTTCTTCCCTGCCTCTCGCTAATCGTCAGTCATGGTGATTTATTCCCCAGCTCTGTTTTCTCTGCCTTCCTTTAACATTTTCCTCGGAGAGGATTAACTTTTAAACCAAAGGTTGACGGCTCCGCTGTTGCTAGGCAACAGTGGTGAGGCAGAATGCCAACTGGAGCCATGGAGCATGCTGGTTTGCTCCCAGTTACAGGTTTAAACTTCACCATTATGCAGAGTGGGAGTATTACGCCAGCATCAGGGAACAGCATGAAATGGAGCTACAGCTGATATGCTACAGCCTTACATTGAATAGTATATAGATGATTAAAAAGTTTTAACATTTAGTTTAATTCTTGTCAATCTGAAAATATTCCATTAAAAAAAAGCCCTAAATATCCTCTGATTCCAGCTCTGTATTTAATCATTTCCATCATAGTTTATGCCCAATGGCATTTAAAATATTTGGGTTTTAAACACCATAATTGAACTGAATCTTTCTACAGATTTGCTATTAAAACCTTGAATAGATAAACATTTATTTTTGAGCCATGATTGAGGCCACAGAGTTTTCATCTTTTCTATGAAAAGAAATAAATAAGACCACAGAATTCCCATCAAGTGAGTGGAAAATGCAAAAAAAGTGCACAAAGATGTTTTGAAAAGACTTGAAAGGTTTTCATAAGCAATTGGTTTTTTTTCCGTAGTTGTGAATTGGAAAAAGTCAAGGTTTTTTTTTTTCTTTACAAAACTGCGTGATGTATAATTTATAGATAATTTATTTTCCATAACTTAAATTTCACTAAGTTTTAAAAACAGGATTTGGATAATTGTGCAAAATGTTACTTTTAGCAAACATAACACTGATGATTAGGTGGAATAAAATATAAAAAATAGGTTTTTTTATGGTTAATTGAGAATTTTTCAGACTCTACAATTTATTTTCCTGTTATATGTTCAATGAAAAAACATCACAAATATTGTGCAGATAATATTTTCCACCCAGTTGTTTTTTCTCAGTCTGTATATAATTAGGTTTTGCTGTGTTTTTACCGATTCCAGTCACATTATTGCTTATCTGTCTTGTGTTTCCATGGCACAGGAAGACACATGGCTTTAAGTAAGAAATAATCCAGCATTGCTTTTCTGCTTAATTGACAATGTAGCAGATACAGTTTTATCTCCAGCCTTACATGGAAAAAATTACAACCGAAGACCTGACATATTGCACCATATATTAACATAACTGCTACGCAAATGTTGTAGAACTGACCGAATTGTGGCACAACAGGCATATTGTCTTACAGTCAGAAAGTTGTTGATTTGATTCCAGCTTTTCCTGAATCAGATGTCGTTGTTCTCTTTTCCCAGAGTTCCCTGCTGATCTACGTATTGCTGTACAAATGTGTACGTTGTAAGTGTGATTGGGTGCATGTGTAAAGAAAGCACATTGAGTTAAAAAAATGATTTCATTTCATTTACCATAATGACTCTACACTATGCAGACGTTCAGTGTGTGCTCTGGAAGATTCACTCTGCTGTAAATGCTTGACGTGACTGACAGGGGTTGGGTCTATTTTCTGAATGATTTGTTCAATTATGTTACCAACTTGGTGCGCTCAAACACTGGTCGTTAAACTTTTATCTCTGTTGTTCAGGTGAATATTGAGAATGGCTAAAGAAACTGAGATGATGACAAATGTGCTCAAATCTTTGTCAATGTTCTTTTAAAAACACAATTTCATAATTGCTGTTTGCAGTAAATAAGAAATGACATTAAAATCTTGTGAAAAAAGCAAAAACAAACCATCATCCTCCTACTGCTTCCTGTCGTTTTCTTTGTCGTTTTTGCCAGTAGTAGCATCTCGCTGCTGATCACATGACTCATTTGATTCTCATTCTAGCGCAAAAACTTAAAAAAAACAAAAAACTTTAATTCTTTTTATTGGTGTGTTTTCATTAAGAGGATTTATTGTCGTAATTTCAACTCGTGCAATTTTACAGTTAAAACTGCTGCTGTCAGATTAACTCACTTCCTCTTGACACAGATTTCACATTTTACACCCTATATTCTGAAATACATGCAATATGTGTAGCTGAATTTAATATTTCTTTTGCCCTTCAGCGAATTGACACATTTTGCATTTTAAAAGTCAACACTGTTCAGCTGATGCCTCTTTGTTTGCTATCCGTCGTTCTGTCACTCTAATAAAGATTCCTGCTTTGCATGGTGAATGCTTGGATTGGCCACCCTGTTGGCTCCACATTCTCAATAATTAAGAAAATAATTATTTGACTACGTATGGGCACTCGGACTGTGTGCAGCACTGAACTTTTATCTGCAGGTGGTCATGCATTGATCAAGCATCGGCAAAACATGTGAAAAGGATTACAAATTACAAAATAGAACAGTCTCACAGGCAGTTTGGAATGTTTCTTACTATTTTTATTATTTATGGGGTAGCAAAGATATAAAGAAATGTCAATTTTAGTCCTCACACAATCTAAAATTAAACATGAATTCTTATTTCTGCAAATCTAAATACGTTTCTGGTATTTTGAAGGTGCCTGCTGTCGTTTGTCTGTCTGTGGAGCTTCATTAGCGCCTCCTCTGTGTTGTGACATGCAATGAAGAGAGCCTCCTGCAGAACGTAGTGTTGTCTGCAGAACATGTCAGCATTGTAATGTCAGTGTGCACAATAATAATGTTGCAAAGGATGGTTTGGATTGAAGCATTTATTTATTTTAAAATATCATGAATGCACATTTTGCATGACATTCATCTGGACAGTCTCACATCAACGGATGCTAACACCTGCCATTATTCATGGAGATCAAGATACTAAAGGTCACTAAGAGTGTTAGATGCAATAATAGCCTTATGTAATTTCCAGTACCTTGTAGTTTTACTGTGAAATATGTGTTTCCTGTCCCATGTTAAGTGAATCTTTGTGGAATAAATGTCCCATTTTAATAGATTTTGATTACCAGTAATGTAATATAAGGTTTTAGTGTCACCATTACATGTCACACTTTGTTGTTCAGCTGCAATAATTCCTGCAAACAGCCTCAAATAAAGGTTGTGTTTAGAGTATATAGAATGTATTTTTGGAATTTAGCTAATAGTTAGAAAATTTATGACATTTTGAGTTTTTATGATTCAAAGAAAATGATGGACGTCTCTGACCGTCCTTTCATGAGACAACAGTGTCTTCAGTCAGAGGCTTCTTCAGATTCAGTGTAATACAGACCTCTATAGGAAATCTTTTCTGCCATCAGGCATCTCTATCTACGATAACTCTTTGAAGAATTTTAATTAATGCTTTACAGAAACATTTAATTTGTCTTTGAGATCAGTAAAGTATTTTTAAATTTGATTTGAATTGACCCTTTTGGAGAATTGGCTTCAGTGTGAATAAAATTAAAATCAACCAAGTTTATTTTTACAGCACATTTCAGCAACAAAGCAGTTCAAAATGCTTTACATAATAAAAACACAAAAATAAAAAGTCATAAAAGCAGCATACAGTTGAGAAACCAGTGACAAACGTTAGACGAGTGCCATCACAAAAAAATCATTAATAAACGTTGAATATGTTGGTCAATGTTCGATTTATTGGTTCAAAAGTAATTCCTAACAGGGGGGTTTTAACGTTTCTGTAACTTAGTGTTTCAGCTGTTTTGCAGTTTTCTGGAAGTTTGTTTCAGATTTGTGGTGCATAGAAGCTGAATGAACCGACCAGAAAGTAACTGTAAAAATAATGTTTAATTTTATGTCTTTTCAATGAGATAAAGGTCTAAGTCTTAAGTTTCTATTAGTTTTTGACTTGTATAAGCATTTGTTTATTATATTCCAAAGAATAAATTACACTTTTTCAGTTTTTTTTAAAGAACATCAACCTTAATTATCTGCTAAGAGTGAAACACAGTAAGTTGCTCAGGTGTTTTGGAGTATTTTCATATGTTTGCCTCCAGGAAAATGAAGCAAAAAGGAAGATAAATAAAACTGCGAGTTAGTAATTAACTATAAAATCTGAAGAAAAAAGGGAAACCGACGAAGGTCTCCAGTCAGCTCTGGAGTCTCTTGAGACTGCGAAGCCCCAAAGAGACACAACAAAAGCCTCAATGATTTCTCTATGTTGGGGCTACAGTAAATTAAAAGAATCTCACATTTAACTGTTTATAATTTTCCCATCTGTTCGTTCTGTTTACGATCATCAAGTGTTCCTGACTGAAGGGCATAACAGTGTGCCCAGCAGGATCCGAGCTTTGCAGCCCTTAGATCTTATTTCTGCGGCAGCTCTCTCAGGGGAAAACGCCTCAGAGGATCGACCAGATGACGATTGGTGACGCAGAGCCAAACAGAGGGAAGGTGGAAAAGAGGAGAGAGCGAGAGACTGTAAAAGACCAAGAGGAAGGGAAAATGTCTCTCACTGCGGGTGTCACGGCACAGAGACGCGAGAGGAATGTTAACAATCATGAGCAGCAAAAATCCTCTGAGAGAAAGAAGTCGATGAGTTGTGGGATTTGGGAGAGTTTAAAACTAGTAGGAGAGGCTGATTAATGAAGGAGGATGCAGGAACCATAAGAGACCGGTGGGGTCTGCAGCAGGATCGTCACGCTGGGGGCGATGAGCAAACGGCAGGCCGGATTCAGAGTGCAGAGAAAGAGAGCCTGCGTCTCTCTCAGCGGTGCAGCTAATGAGATGACATAAATCACCCACTGGACCACTAGGCCAGTGGGCCATTATCTGCAGACCCAAATACTCAGAAGGTCAGCGTCCTCCATAGGTGAAGGTGCACCAGCGAACATGTTTTGTCTTTAATTATCATTACGGCCTGCAGCCGGAGGAGCTCTGACAGCAAGCACAGTGAGGATAAAAACGACAGTTAATCTGAAATGCTGCCGTAAACAGCATCAGGGTAATGATAAAACATCAGTATTAACAACTTTAACATTCTGTGTATTTATTGCTGAGAAAATAGATGCTTGGCTGTGAAATAGAAATATTCAGCAGAGAGAAGTAGCTAAAACGCAAAATCTTACCAAGCATTTGACAAAATACAAGACAAAACCAACGTAAGTAACTTTTCAGCAAGATGTAGAAGCTTGTTTTAAGCCGATAATTCTGGAATACAGATTAAAAGGTACTAGTTCCACAGCAGCGGGGTGCAGTAACCTTCATGACTGGTGAGGCACGACTCCTCTGTCAGATGGACTAATCCAAAATCCAATGTTGACCATTTGCACGTGACGTCACGCTCTCCAGAACTCCGCCCACTCCGCCATGACGGACGTCAAAACAACCAAAGCGCTCCTTTAATAAAGCCCGTCAAAAAACAGACATCTGTAATATCGCTTCTGTTTAGTTGATTTCACTTTAAAAATGGTCGTAGGGTGCTGCACGATCGGCTGCACAGACAGACAAGGACAGAAACCAAACATTTTATAATAACTTTTAATGAGTTAAGATGGATAGCAGCATCAATCATGTGACGTCAGCCCTCGGCGTAACCGCGGTTTGGAGCGAACGCTTTTTACAAGGTAAGAAGATTAACGTTTATAAACTTTATAAGTAAGTATGATTAGAAAGATGTCAAATGTCGCATTATGGAGACGGTACGCGTCTAACAACTAGTAACCATCCATCATGTAGCCTAGCATGTATGGGATAAACTGGTTAGCATCTCGTCTTTTGTTCGTTTTTAATCCTGCTGCGTTTTAAGGTGAAACGCCGTTAAAGACATATTGATGAAAATCGTGTGGTGTGAATTCATTCAAAGTCGGTAATTTGAAAAACACATCAGGAGGGAGGAAGAATAAGTCGGTTTCTAAGCTAGCTGTTTCTAACATTTACCACCGTCTGTGAGCCACAACCAGGTGTGTTACCTTCACAGACTAATTAGCTCGACTGGAACAAGTAGAAACCATGAATAAACTGGAAAAAAAACAACTTTGGAAAACTATTTCAGACGCTCTGTTCAACACACTCATGCCTCACTTCCATCATGACGCCTCTAATGGTTTAGTGACGCAGTTGCAAAGGGTCAATAGAAGTTTTTATTTCAGTTTTGACCTTAACTGATTAAAGTTTTAATTATGCTTTAACGAATAATTCGACAATGTGATGGCAAGATAAATGAAAGAATATTAAATATAAGGTTACATTTGATAAATTCCAGTATCTATCTAGGCTGCCCTCCCTCTTTTCAGATTAAAATTGCAAATTGTGTATGATCTTACCTTTATTTTTCTTCACTCTTATGTAAAAAGAAACAAAACCTCTTTATTTATGTCTCATTTTCCTTTCATTGTTAAAGTCTGGCAGCTAAAAAAAAGAGAGTTGCCTTCAGCCATTTTTATTCCAACAGTTTTTCCTGGATTTTCTGTATTTTTCCGACTGTTTTCAGTCTTTTCGATGAGCAGAAGAAGAGCACCTGCTGCCTGTTGTGTTTACGGGGCTGAAGTTGTGAATTTTACAGTGTAATGTTGAGGTTAACGATGATACACCATCACCACTCCCAAACAGCTCTGTCATTTTTTTATAAAATCTGCTTAAATTATTCAAACATCTTTCGGTTTCGTCCATTAACACAAAACAATCTGTTTATTTTATAAAATCTAGCCAATTTTCCAAACTCCTCATTCCTGGCTGCAAACAAAGTGTTTATCTCTATTTGAAGAAAAATGTGTCCTGCGCCAGAAAACCCAATATCTGTCAGGGATTAATATTTTTTCCCACACTACCATGAAAATTGTCTCTGTTTTTATGACCTGATTATTAATTCATCAGTTTTGCCATTTTTTCTCAAACTTTGTGTTGGATTTTTAGATTATTTTGTCATGTCTGGTTTGCCTCCTGCGTTTGTTTTGCTCTTCACTTGTTTTCAGTTTGGCAATCAGTCGTTCTTATTCACACACAGCACCGAGTTATTTTAATCAGCCTGATGAACTCAGGAGGTCATTCTGATTAATTTCTCCTGGCTGAAAATCTGGATCCAGATTCGTCTCTAACACACAAACACAGTTTCTAGCAGCTGTTTTTGTTGGACGTTTTTCACCTTTTTGGCATTATCTGATCATTTTTGCTCATTCTTCTTGTGTTAACTGAGTTTTTTTGCGCGTCCTTTTTTTATGTTGTTGACAAACTAAGTGATTTTCTCAGTGATGTTTTCCTGTTAAAACATAGTTGGTTTGTTTGAATCCTCCTTCCTGCTTCTCATTTTCATGAAAACAGTGAAAACCTATTTTTAAAAAGCAACTTCTGATGCTAAAAGAACTACTAATTATAATTACTAAAATCTAGATTAAACACCTAATAAAGAATAAAGCAATTCCAAAAGAGAGCCAGCGTCTAATTTCAGGGGTTTTATAATTTTTTATGTTTGAAAAACTTTTAAGGTTAGACTTTCTTTATATTTTAAACCATGTGCCTGATTACGGCTGCATATATTGTGCAGAAACTATGCAGAGGACACAAGTGAGAAGAGAAAAAAGAAAAAAAACAGATATGAAAATCTAACAAAACTCTAAAAAATGAGCTGCAAGAGGTGCCATCTTTCAGGTGGATCACGTACTTTTTGCATAAATTGTAATCTTTTCAGTTTCTCTCCAGCTGCTCTGAGCATAATTACAAGGGCTTCTCTGAACTTTTTTTTGTTTAATTCACTTTGAAAAAAGAAAAAACAGCCACAGCAGCTAACCGGTCCTTCATGTTTTATTTTATCTTAACTACTTCGAAATGATGCCTCTGTCGTATGTAAATTGAACATCTCTGGCTCGCACACTGAGTCATGCAACCCTGAAATGCTTCCGATGTGAATTTTCAAAGTCTTTTCTTGCACATCCCTCAAGTCTGACATAAAAAAAACACAGATCTCATTCTACATCGACTCTCCGCTTTTCTTTTTTTTTTTTGGCAAAATTATGACATGCCCTGTTATTATAACATGACATAAAGTGAGATCAATGTGAGAAATTACAGAGTACCTGCACCAATGGGTAGATGTGTAAAATACACCATGCAAAACAGATTGCATGACATGAGGGTGAAGCAGTGAAGCACTGTGTTTAAACTGTAAGACTTGGCCAAGGTGCTAATTAGCACGTCGTCTGTCATCCTGCTGATTACGGCCTCATGCGGCGCTGCAGCTCTCACACGGCGTGGACGCTCCGCAGCGGCTCGTCTTTTCACCGTTTCTACACCAGTAATTGGTCAACTCTGGTTTAAAGTAGAGCTAAGTGTGCAGAGATATTAGTCATTCTGAGTGCTGCATACTGCCGGGGGAAAAGCTGAATAAGGTCCTTGCAGTAAGAAGGCGGTGACCTTAAAGACTTCAGCATCTTGTGTAGCGCTGGCTGTTGGGAGTGGGGACAGTTGGCGCGGTCCTTTTTCATTTGCTGATCATTTTTTCATCATCAGAGCAGAATTAGCTGCAACAGAAGGCGATTTATCTCCACTCCTCAGTAATTTACGTCTCTCTAAGGATGTAGAAGGATTTTTCAACCTGTATTTCTCACAATTCTTCCTCTTTTTTAAATAGAAAAACATGTTTATGTATCCATTTGAAGGGGCATTTTAAAAAATATATTTTTATGGATGTTCACACCCTTAGTCCTTTTCAGATTAGTACATGGTGCAACCACAGATAAACATGAAATAAACCAACACAGCACAGCGTATGCTCGTGAAGTGGATGGATAATTATACTTTAAAAAAGTAAAACGATGATGTGCATTAGTATCTAGCTCTCCTGAGTCAATATACTGTATGTTTAACCATTTTCTTTTAAGTTTTTAACCTTTATTTCACAATGAGAAACCCACTGAGATTAAAAATCTCTTTTCCAAGAGAATCCCAAGACTGGCTGCAGAACAATCTCAGCAAAAACTGAAGACATTCACTCTCCTTCATCTTTTTCCACAGTTAGTCATAATACAGTCACAAACTTTGATGCATTTCATATTATAAAACAATATCTAGTCTGAAAAATGTGGCATACAATTTTGTATTCATCCACCAGCCACAGTTCCCGATCCAGTTCCAGATCAAAGCGTTGCTCCCTCTCTTTGCACATCAGGGAGATTTTTGGCAATTCGTCTTTGCAAAATTACTCACCATGAGGTAAACTGGATGGGGAGAGGGTGTGTTAAATGGCTGTAAACACTTTTACTGCAAAAACATAAAATCTTACTTAGTAATTTTGATGTAGTTTCTACTTCATTCAGTAGAAACTATTTAACTTACAACATGGGGAACAATATATCCAGTACTTTGTTTTTTCTTTGTCATTTTTCATCATTAATATCCCATTCTTTGTCAGGTTGCATGATGAGCATCTGATAAAATTAGTCTCAAATTATTGCCACATATTCTCATTTAGATTTAGGTCTGGTCTTTAACTAGGCCATTCTAATACCTGAATATGCTTCAGTTTGAAGTGTTCAGAAGAAGCTTTAGTTGATTTACATCGCTGTCTCAGGTTGTTTGTGGTGTCTAAAAAGTTTCCTTCATAAATCTCCCTCTGTTTAACTACAATCAACATCCTATAAACTTTAATTTGAGGAATATTTGAAACTCTAAACCTGTTTATAGTTTAATTAAACCTTCCCACTGGCTTTTATTTTCACGGTTGCAGGGAAGCCTGTGGACTTTTAGTTCTAAATAATTGTTTTCTTAATTTCCAGAATAATTATCCACTTGTTAATTTGAGGTAATTTGCTCACTGCAAAAACACAAAATCTAACAAAGTATTTTAATCTAGTTTCTAGAGCAAATATCTTAGTACACTTGAAATGAGTCAAAACTAATTTACAAGTAATGTTTGAGCAAGATATAGGAACTTGTTTAAAGTCAATAATTCCTCAATGTTGATGAAAAAGTTTTAGTTATAAGTGAAATAATCTGCAATTGGAACAAGATAATTTTTCCTTATTACAACTTTCCCATATTAGAACTTGCAATGCTGGAAAAATGTCTTATTTTCACTTACAATTATTACTTTTTCATAAATATTAAAGAATTATTTACTTGCTGAAAAATTACTTCTAATCTGGTTTTGTCTTATTTAAAGTGTACAAAGATATTTGCAGTAGAAATTATACCAAAAGTAATTGGTCAGAGTTTGTGGTTGCAGTGCTGCCATGGTAGCATTAGTTGCTTTGTTATGTTATACTTCCTGTTGGTTACTGAAGACGATGTAGCGCTGTTTCTGTTTTTCTCCTGCTGTGATGGAAATGGAAGCTTAGTTCATCAAAAGAACAAATTGTTTCATAAAACATCCATTTTTTATGGGGAATTTATCTCCAAGCCAACACAGTTTACGTGTTCATCAGGGGGTTTGTTTGGTTGTTTGTTCTGCATGGATTCACCTGCAGCAAACATGCATGCTTTTGTTCTGCTGGAGAAATATGAACTGCCTGACAACTGGGATTCTAACCCGGATCTGTTCTGTTGCGGCCAAAGCGCGAATAAAAAACAAACATGCCTTCTTTAGATTTGATAGTCATGCATTCTCAGAGATGGATTTCCTGAGTTGAGCTGCCAGTTTTGTTTCGTTATAAACTTTAGCTTAGTTTGAATTCTGTTTGAAGACGGTGTGTTGGCTGATGGAGCTGGAAGCTAATCTCCCAGTTGGGCCGAGCAACATCCAGTCTTCAGTGATTGGTCTCACTTCTATTATTCACACCTTTAACCAGCTCCTCTCTTGGTCAGCAATAAATGATGTTTCGTTAGCTGTTGTGCTGCCGCAGCCACTAGAGATGTGCATGTGTATGTATATATTCTCTGTGTTACACCCACCTCTGACTCGCAGGGCGAACACGTCTTACTCAGCTTTATGAGCGGTGACAGAAAAAAGAGCCCTGCTCTCACTGGAGGCCCTCAAACTTACATCAAGTGCCTAGTCATTCATCTTTTAAATTACCTCAGGAAGTCACTTTTTACACCAGTAGAGCATAAAAACCTGGTTTAGCTTTTAGTTTTATGTCCGTTAGTTGCAGATTATCAAGAACCAAAAGTGCCACAGTGTAGCAAATTAATAGTTTGCTTAATAAATATGAATATGTTTGATAATTTGAATAACATTTAAATAAATATGTTAGATAAATTCAATAATACTTAAAGGTCTCATTTTCTCAAATTTGCAATAGATAAATTTTTAATTCATTATCCATCATAAATCATGCATAATTGCATTAGTATTTATGTTATTTGATATTTTCTGCGCTGCAGGCTGATTGGTTTTCCTGAAATGGTAATTATGCCAGTGTGTGTCTATTTTCTACACCAGTGTTCACTCTGCAGCTTTTGACCAAAAAAAAAACAGTAAAAAGTTTGGATTCCTAGTTTCTTAAGCAGGATTTTCCAGTTTAATCTTCTGTGTTAAAGCCATCCTCATCAGGCTTTACTGGGCCGGTAAAGCCTTCGGGTCGGCTCGGGTGTGTGACGCCCCGCGTTGACCAGCTGGGGCTCAAAGAATCAATCACGATGTTTCATTGACGATGTGTTTGCTAATGAGGGTAAGAAGAAGCTTTTCTGACGCAAGTTAAAGAATTCAGAAAGAAATATTCAGGGAATTCTAGCTGATTTTCTGTTCACTCTGTTAAATACCAGCTAATCCAGCTAAACTTGAGCTCTGCTTTTCAAGAAACACTGTGATGGATTAAACTGCATTTTGTTTAATTCACCAAGAATTACAGAGGCATTTATTATCACAATCCATCGTTTTTACTAGTCGAAACACAATCATAACGAGATGCCTAATTTCTGTTTTTTATTCCTTGCGTCTTTAAGGTTGCCAACTTAAATCTTAATCACTGCACATGGATTGCTTTTCATTAATCTTCGGCCTCCCACCACAAGTTTGGCAGGCTGGTCGCTCTGATTATTCATCAGCCTCAGTGGATCGCACCAGCCAGTAAATCTGATCTGCTCTTCTCCTGTTAATATTGTTCTGAATAATAAACCCTGATAGTTTTTGCTCTCTTGATCCCGGAGGCTGTTTGAGTTGTTGCTGAACAACACATTGCAGCGGAGCCTAATCACTGGGAGATGATGATGTGCTTTTCATTTGAGCATGTGTGTGCAGGTGATTGAAGGGACGCTCTTTCAAGTGTCTGTCAAGCCAGATTGAATGTAAACACAGATTGTGTTGCAGAATGGTTTACTATTATTTGTGTGTGTATATATATATATATACCCTGACAAGTTAATATGATGCAGCTAAATGCACTCGAAGCTTTTTGAAGCTTGGTACAAACTGAATGCGAGACTCAGAAGATCCATAGTTTTTCTTTGCAGAAAAAAAAGTACAGGGATTTTAATCTTCACAAACATCTAATTTGAATTAAATTTTTAATATCATGTTGGTCATATCTGTGATCAGATTTGGCTCTGATTGTAACTGCATGATTGACATTTTCACAAATTCACCAATTTGACATATTTACACTTATAGAAATAGGAATAATGCTAACATAGGTGGCTGGCCTGAGGTATAAACAAACTTTGTAGCTGTTCAGCATTATTTCTGTTAAAAACAGTTTGAGAAATGTGCTGGATGTGTCTCAGTGAACTGATAACCGTTCTTAGTTGGACAGAGACGTAGTTTGTATGATGAGCTCAGCAGACATGCACTTCCACCAGGATTTGGTTAATTGCTGCTGTCGCAGGTCTGGTGGCCTGCAGAGACTAACATAACATTTATAGCTTGATATAAATATTAGAAAAGTTGATTTTACATATCCTACACCTTCAATTTTAAGGTAGGATATGTTTGATACTACAGCACTTAAAGGTGCAGTACGTAACTTTTATTTTAAAAAATTGATTTTATATACTTATTAAAACTGTCACCATGTCGTGACAGTTTGTTATGAGACAGATCCATCTGCTCCACTTCCTCCATGAGCTAAGAACTGCAGCGCTCCTGACCAAAAACAACCAACCATAGACAGGGCTTAGCGCTGTCAATCAATCTGATGTACCCCTTGCTAAACGTGCTAATTGTGGAGAAACAACTCGCCGTTATTTATTGGTGGCTATGCTCACTAGCCTTAGCATTCACAACAAGATCTGCTGACAGGGAGAAGCTGTAGACGTAGCAGAGAACAAGGGGGGATGAGCAGCGCTAAAATTTACAGCGCTAAGACCCGCCTCCGAGCTCTGATTGGTTGTTTCTAGTTAGCTCAGGGAGAAGTCAGAGGAGCTAGATTTTTTCACAGATTATCTGTCCCATAATAAATAATATGTAAAAAAATATATATTTTATAAAAGTTACATACTGCAGCTTTACTGCAAAGCTTTTTCTTCCACATATTGGTTTCTAAAACCATCCATCCATCATCTACACCTGCTCATCCTTGCAGGTTCGTGGGGCGGGGGCAGCTCTCTCCAGTGGTCACTGGGTGAGAGGCGGGGTCCTTTCTAAAACCACTCTTTCATGTTGCACACCATATAAGAGAAATGCTACAAACATGCAGCCTTCCTCACTGAGAAGCACCGACCGTAGCAGCATGAACCCTGGACACGTTTTTTTTTTCTCTAACGTTTTCTTTCTCATTGACGTAATGGATGTTTCCTAGTTTGGGTTTTTTCCCCTCATGGTTCCTCGGGGAAGGTAGATGTTGTGCCTTTTAATGGCAGCACAATATCCAGAGGCGATGGATCACAGCAGCCTTGGAGCAGCTTTCCAAACGCGCATTATAAGATGCTGGGAGTATTGATTCCCTGTGACACGGATTATTACAAACACAGATTAATAGACAGTCAGCTTCCAGCTGCAGGCGGGGTAAAATGCTGGAAGAATGACATTTTGCGGCAGCAGTTTTGGATGTTTGAAACTGAATAATAGAGTTGTGACAGTGATATAAAGTGCAGGAGGCTGCTAGGTTTCATGACGTCCCTGAGGAGAAATCTTTGCTGTTTTTTTCTTTTAACATAAAGGTTATGTTGAATACCAAACCAACTTCTCCCAAATGTATTTTTATACTTTCAGAAACGTGTTTTATAGTTTGTGAAGTGCTATTTTCCCACTTACTCAATCTGCTCAGTGACAAAACGGATTAAAATAAATAATTTGTTTTTATAGCTGTAAAAAGTTGTTAGTGACACAGTTGCTGTCTTGTTAGCTGTGGCTGCGCTCCCATGAGTCGGTGCCTGATGATAACGACGCAGGACCTGTAAGCGATCAGGTCAGGGATGGGAAATGTCTCCTGTGAAA
Source organism: Poecilia formosa (assembly GCF_000485575.1). NCBI lineage: Eukaryota > Metazoa > Chordata > Actinopteri > Cyprinodontiformes > Poeciliidae > Poecilia > Poecilia formosa. Next base: position 3,805,728 of record NW_006799941.1, read on the forward strand.
TATTAAAACGCTGCTTGTTTCAAACGAGCTCGCTCTTTTTTTCCTCCATAACCAGGACAGAGTTTGAGCCTCAGAGGCCTGGAAGCCCAAAAGGCTTCACATCGCTTAGCTTTGTTAATTTATTCAATGTTTTTGTGTCTGTGAAACGCGATTTAAATAGTGTTTCAAATTCCTCTCACATTATGTTGCGTCAGCTTAAATGCATGAGAGGAGGTAATTGAAATTTGAACACTGGTTATTGTTGAGCCGCTGGGGAAATAATTATTGTGCAGAAGAGAAAATAGTTCAAGTCTTCAGGGCTTTTTTAAAAACTGAGTCAATTAAAAAACATTTAAATTAAATCAGTTTAAAACATTTTCTTTTTGTCCATTCTGAATAAGCTCAATTGAAATAAAATTTTATTCTCATTGCATTTAAAAATTGCAATGAAAGTGTTTTTTATTACTCTACAAAATTTATTTACAGATAACTAAAATATGTTTGAAAGCTGATTTCTTCATTTTTGTCTATGTTCAAATGAAATTAAATTCTGTTTTATTTATATGGCACCAATTCACAACAGATGTCATCTTGAGGCTCTTTACACAAAATATATTGAAACTGATCCTAGTGATCAATCAGTACATTAATACATTAATTATTCAAAGTTGATTAAAAAGTTTCTAAGATTTCATTGACTTGCAAATATTTAAAAGTAACTTTTTACTGCATATTTTCAAAAGTATTCACAATTCTTCTTTTTTTAAATCCCAAACATCAAATTATTTCACTGTAATGTTACACATTAGACCAACACAAATCCACATCATCATGCTGCCACCACTGTGTGTCCCACTGACGGTGTAATCATGTAGTGATTAAGTGAAGCAGAAAACTCAAATCGAAGTCTTATCTGAGTGGATTTCCTTCTTTCTTACATTTGTTGTACAAATGAGACTTCTTGTGGTTTTATTTCCTCGATGGATTTCTTCTTGCTTCTCTTTCAGAAAGACCAGAAATGTTCAAAAGTATTTTCACTGATGTTCTTTGACAAAACTCTAAGGCTTTCACACAACTGGTGGATTCACAGTGAGATTAACAAAGTTACCGTCAGTTGTTATAAAAATGCTGTATATATCAGACACGACTTAAAAGAAATTTTACTTCCGATTTAATGTCTTCTGTTTTGTGTCTCTCTTTGAAAGCTCCTGCTCTTTCTGAAACTCCTCCTTCAGGAAGTCATCACAGTATTCCTTGTCTTTTAAACCTTTAACAACGTTTTTATCACGTTGCAGAAGTAGCTCCGAAACGAGCTCAGCTGATTGTTCACCAGGTGTTTGCTAATTGCTGCTGGCTAGTCTGAAGGAGCTGGGCGGGTCGGGCTGCTCTGTGAGGTGGAAGCTCAGAAGCAGCAGCCCAGAGGAGGAGCTGCGTCTCGAAGGCGGGGCTAGGTCCACTCAGGCGTTTTGCACAGCTGAGTAGTTGCCATGGAGATTAAAGGATTGCTCAAGCATACATGAAAGAGTCAAAGCAACACAGCAGGCATGGTTTTGATGAGGGAAAAACAATATAACATGATGTGAAACTCAAAAAATCCTAAATTTTACATGATGCTGCCCCTTTAAACTACTCACACCTGCATTTCTAAAAGCAATTGATTGTACTAGATTTTATTTAGGAGCGTCTGAGGAAAGAGGGGTTAATACATTTGTGCTTTACCTTCCAGTTACTAGCAGAGATGGCGGCTATTAAGATGAAATGGTTGAAGCTGCATAAATAAAAGGTTGTGCATGTTTAAAATCATGTTTAATCACAGTGTTGCATTGCAGACTGCGTTCTGTTTTATCTGCACATTACTAAAACCAGAGGATATGCAGAGGTCTCTTATATAGGCTGCTGTCTTCTTCCCGTCTGCTCCCATATGTGCCGCCTGGTTCCCCCGGGTCAGCGGCAGCGTTGTGTTTCATTACTGCTCAGACGGCTCTGGGCTGTTTCCACACACCGGCTCTTCTGCATATTCTCTTTAATAAGAAGTAAGACTTTTCCCTGGTGGTGCTGCAGAAGCTTGTTGTCTTTTTTCTCTTCTTCTGACATTTACTCAGGTGTTTTTTTCTTCTTCTTTTTCTTTATGAATTTTATTTTTAGCGACAACAGTATTTACCTGATTTGTTGTCAAGTTTTTATTTTCATCATCTTCTGGACTTCCTTAGACTACCAGTCACTTTTTTTATTGTTTTCTTTAGCAAGTGAACAAATAAAAACAGTCATCAGCAACACCAAAAAGGACATTTATATTTCTCTGTGGCGTTTAACTTTTTTTAAACACACAAATTGATCAGATTAAACCTTTAGGGCAACACTACCAAATATTTCCTGTATTTATTTGTGTATTTGTTGAAGACCTCTCTACATCTCAGACAAAATCTTTAATATCAATAAAATGTAGCACAAATATTAATACTAACATTTATACTTATAAATATTTTGACAAATTACTCTCAACTGAAATTAAATGTCATAACTCATAATTCAAATATCTTCAGACGTTGTGGGCAGGAAGCTTTTCCAGTAGCAGTCAGTCTTGCAGCAAATCTAAAAAAGCTTCTGACTGAAGACTTTTACTGCATAACAGTCCAATGACTGTCAAACAGTTTAATTTCCAGGCAGCAGTTTACGGGAAGCACTGCTACTCCACCTCATTTGCTTTTGCTGCTCCTCAGGGATTTTGGGGTCTAGGTTCAGGTATTATTATTGGTCAGCTTCTCCCAACAGTGCCTTGTTGCCATGGTTACGCATCGATACAATTGTCCGAAAGTAAAAGAGTAAGAGCAAAAATCCTCCAAACTGCACAGTACTTAAAACCAGAAGGAGAAATCGTCCGAACATCGTAAAAAGCTCAAAAACAAATTCAACAAAAGTTGAGAAAAAGAACAAATCAGAAATAAGACAACAGATTCACTCCACCATGAGTGGTACAATCACAGAGAACCTGTAAGAAATGTGAATAAATGTTTTTGTTTTTGGCTCAGCTTAGTTTTAAAATATTTTATTTCTTGAACCCGAGACGTTTATGTCTGACACGTCTTCACCAATCCGCCTGTAGACGAGGCGTTATTTCCATAAAACCAATCAAAATGTTTTTCAGACCGGGTTTAAGGAGTCGCTCACTTTTTCTGATTAGAGCTGAAAATACAACCATTTACCAAAAACAGCTTCATAACAGAGCATCTGCATCTTCAGTCTCTGCGCGTTATTCAAGTGTTTTGAAAACCTCTTACTGTCTAATGAGGTCATGAACAAGATGGAGCCTGCAGAGGAGGAAACTTACAGGAAGATGCAGAACATAATGGAGCAGAAAATCTGCTCCGAACCTCTTTGATTTGCAGGTTTTTTTTCTGTTGGTTGAATTATGCAGGAAGGACATTTGTCACATTTCAACAATGGAAAAGCTACAAATAAAACAATAACAAGGCCTGAATTTCTGTTGTTGTTTTATGGCTCTGAAAAGACATAGCAGGTTGCTTCAGTAAATAATTCCTTAAAGTTTTTAGCAGATTATTTCGCTTATTATTGTTTTAATTTAAATAATCTGCCAGAAACACCAGTTGTTTTTCGTCTATATTAAGGATTTATTTACTTAAAAACAAGTTTCTATATCTTGCTGGAAGGTCACTTGTAAATTAGTTTTGTCTTATTTCAAGTGAACTAAGATATTTGGACTAGAAACTAAAACTACTTGGTAATATGTTGTTTTTGCAGTGCACAGCTTGTTGTTGCAGACTGATCATAGATTTTAAAACTCTGTGTCGTCATGGTGACCGATTGTTCATGTCAGTCCGACACCTGAATAACTCTGCTTACTTCCTTTTGATATCAAATCAGTGCCGCTACGTTAAGCTCCCTACAGGTGACGATGCTCCTCCTTAATCTTTTGGACATGATCCCTAACTGGAGGTCAAAGGTCAGGAAAGTAGATGATCCTTTAAATCAAGAGTGTTGCCCTTCCTGTCTGCTTTGTCTCCCTGCTGCCTCCCTTTTCCTGATTCTCAACCACGACTTTGGACATAGAAGAGCTGCTTGGAAATTTAATTCAGTTCAAAAATGCTTTATTTATCCCAAAGGGAAATTAAATACCATTGCATGGAAAAAATACCAGCCAGGTCATGATCAGGTTGAGGGGGTGTTGCTAAACAGGAAACGCATCAGGGCAGAGTCTGCGAACAATTTTCTTTCTGCAAACCCAAAACAAAACCCACTTCAAAGTAAACTGGATGACGAAATAGTGTGTATTTGTGTCCCAAGTATTTGCTGCTTATGTGACTCAGAAATTCTCCTTCGCCTGCTGTTCAAGCTGGCAAAGCGCAGTGATAAAAAGCACCGATTTATAATTGTAGCTCTGATATATGTGGGTTACATCTTCATCATTTAATGCCCAGTACACAAGTAAGAAACTTTTTTTCTTCAGTAAAAAGTTAACAAACATTAATTTTTGATGTGCAGTGACCAGAAATGCATGAATCTTCTTCTGTGATAAAAGTTTAACAAAAGACAGCATGGCTTCTTATGAACTTATTTAATCCACAGCTTGACTTTGAGATATTCCCATTTGATTGCAAAACAGCTTCAAGCCTCGTGCGTCTACTCGTCTGGCATGTCATGCAAAGAGAGAGCGAGCGTTAACTTTCAGCTTCAGAGGACTCAAGAGTTTTACTGAATACAGCCGAAAGTGTTCTTTTTTTTTTTTTTTCTTTCACAAACACTGGCTGGAAAAAAGAAAATCTCTGCAATCAGTGACTTTGACTGTGCCCTTATTCGTCATTTCATTACCACATATGCCAACTGTTGGCCTCATGATGGAAAGCTAAATGTCTTCTGAAAGGGACATTGTGGAGAGCAAATGGATAAAGAAAGTAAAACTTACAGTACTATGCATTCAGCACTGTTTGGCCTCATTATAACCCCGAAATTCTCACTTTTCAGGTCCAACCAGGCGGAAGTCATTTGATTTGATTCATTGGTTTCTTCTCTGCAGCCCACTTACTGCAGCAGACACGCTGTCGGGTGTTTCCCTGTGAAACACAATGAACTGCAGCTAATCATGAGCTCCTCTGAGGTCAGAAAATCCTCCCACAAAAACATTCATGTCAGGAAAAGTTTTACTTTGCACATTTTGACAAATTGGAGAAGACGTGCATCTAAATGTGAAGATATTTAATGACTGCAAGTAATAATTTATTTACTGGAATATTTGTTTTTAACCTCAGTAAGAGATAAAACTTTGAAATCTGTAGCTTTTATTTTAAAATACCTTTTTATATTTTGTATGTTATGAGACACAATCTGAAAATATTGAGCTGCCCTAGAAACAACCAATCAGAGCCAGAAGGCGGGTCTTAGCGTTGTAAATCAGAATCTGGTGTGGCGCTGCTCATTCTCCCTCTCGTTCTCCAGAGGTGGGTTTTGTATGAGATGCATAAAAACTGTATCTCATGTAAGAATAGCACAACTTCTACATATTTTACTGAAGTAAAAGTAAAATGTAGCTGTCCAAGAAATTACTCAAGAGTACAAAAATATTTGGTAGAGTCTACATTTAATATTTAAAAGTTACTTAATATAAAGTTAAGTGGAAATTTTGGTATTTTAAACATCAAAAGGAAAATAATTCATATAAATAACACAATTAATTAGTAAATAAAGTCATACAAAACCTCAAATCAATTTGTTTCATTGTAAGACTTAAACAGAAACTGTATCTAGTGAATTTCTGGTCAAAACAAGTTTCTTCTTCATTCAGTGAAGTTACTCAAGTAAAGGTAAAAAGCAGCATGGTAAAAATACTCCTAAGTAAATTTTTTCTAAAAATGTACTAAAGTTAATGTAACTGAGTAAATGTACCCAGTTGCGACCCAGAGCTGTATTCCTCTCTGCTACGCTGCAGCTAGCATAGCATGTTTTTTTTTCTTCCAGTCAATAACGACGACACATAACTGCATAACATGTTGTGAATGCTGCGGCTGGTTAGCATGATGGTGGATAAACGGTCTTCTTGTAACCATGCTTATAACGGTAAGTCGTTTCTCCACCATTAGCAACTAGCGCTAAGCCCGCCTCCTGGCTCTGATTGGTTGTTTTTGGTCGGAAGTGATGCGTTTCTTCAGGCATTGATAAACTCTCAAGAAGCAGGACATCGATCTTTTTCACAGGTTATCTGTCTCATATGAAACTGTCTCGACATGGTGACAATTTTAACAAATATGTAAAATTATATATTCTTTTAAATATTGCAGTTTTAAGAGGTGAGCTGTTCCTCCCTTTGAGTTTGTCTCGCTGCGCTCTGCTTCCCCCTCCACGACCCGCTCATTATTGACGGCGCTCAGCGAAGTAGTCTCAGAGCAGCCGAGTGTGAGCCGGCCTGCCGCCCAATCTCCATATTAAGGACCAAAGGAAAGGTCAGCCTGGCCCCGTCTAAACAGTTATTGACAGGTCAGGAGTGATGCTGCGGGGCGAGAGGGGAGGAACGGTCAGTAACGCCGATAATTACCATACAGCTGTGAAACGGACACGCTGGAGCGTGAACGGACGGTGGGAAATGTTATGCAGGGAGCAGCTGAGGGCTTAATGCAGCGATAAAGGAAAGAGCAGCTACTGTGGAAAAGATTAAATGTAAAACTTTGTGGATTTTAGTGGCATATTTTATGTGTTTATTATGCAGAGAACTTCAGCCAAGTGAAATAGTTTTACCTGCAGAGTTTGGTGGAAAGAACGAGTGAGACAAAATGTGAGCTCAGCTTTATCTGCTCTGCAGAATATTAAACATATCATCAGGAAAGAAAACATTAATTCATACACTTAAAAGTCAACCAGTTTCTGTCTTTTAGACAACTTCAAATCTGTGATGTTATTCACAGAAAATATATTAATCTGTGGAAATAGCAGCAAAAACACAGAATATTGCCAAGTGTTTTTGGTGTAGTTTTTATGTAAATATCTTAGTAAATTTGAAATAAGACAAAACCAAATTACAAGTAGCTTTTCAGCAGGATGTAGGAGATAGCTTTAAGTCAACATTTCCTTAATATTGATGAATGAATTCCAGTTTGACTGGCAGATTATTTCATTTATTACATGGGAAAATGTCTTATTTTAACTGAAATAATCTCCCAGTGGAAATAGAATTTTTAAAATCAATAGAAAGGCGTTATTCACTTGAAATGAGTTCTTGCTGTAAAGCTACTTAATTTTTTTGACATATTCTTGTTTAATAAAATCCTCTAAGTTGTTTGTTTTATAATAATCCCAACATAAAACAACAAATATTAAGTTAAATCATTAGAAGGTAAAAATAAATGACTCGTATTCATGCACAAGAGGACGACTCCTGTGCAAATATCATCAGATTTTTATGCAAAGAAGAAGTCCAGATATAATTTTAAACATTTCTTCTAAAACTTGCATTCGTATCTCTGCAGATCCGTCGGTGCATCACAGGCAGAAGACGGTGGTGACGGACATGTGCTACCCGACAGAGATATCCAGCCTGATGGACTTTGGCACTGCAGACTGCTCGCTAGGCAAAGGTACATTGTTGCTCCAAATTACAAGGCGTTGCCGTGGTGACAGCAGGAAGTGAGCACGGTGATTTATCCTGGCAGTTAAAAGGACGCCGAGCTGTCAGCTCGGCTCGGGGGGTGAACTCCGGAGCGAAAGGCCTTCGCAGGCGAGAACAATCAGATAACAACACTTGGTGTCTGGCCATGAGGGCCCTTAGCATTCACCGCAGGCCCGGATTTATCTCAGCCCAGTGCCTAATCTGCTCTGTCACCTATTTCGCAGTGTCATATTGATCACCAGACGTCCACAGAGGGGAGTTTTGCTTTGCAGATCGGCGTGGAGTTCACTGAAATGCATCATTCTCCAGTTTTATCGTAATGGGCCGTTAGAGCGTCGCAGCAAGATCGCTTATCTTCCACAATTACCGGGAGAAATGCCATGTTTTATGAGGAGTGCAGCTCAAGATGATGATGGCCTCTTTTCATTTCGTCTGCTGCAGTAATCGTCCCACCAGTATGCAACCACTTCACTAAAGTATTGATCACAAATCACTACTTCTGTTTGTTACGTAATCTTTAAGCTGCGAGTCCATTTCTTCTTCTCAACACAAAAACTCTCATTGTTAGTTGAAGAGCTTGAAATGCTTTTCCCTGCAAGAAATAGACAAAGATAGGCCAAGTTTATACTTAACGCCATTTTGATTATTTTATTTATTGAGGAAAAAATAGCCTGAATCTTACATGACTCATTAAGTCACTTTTACTATCCTCGTCTTTACGATCCACACGACTTTTGTGAAAACATTTTGTGGGCCGATGAGACAAAGAGGAACTTTTTAGAAAGTTTGCATCTCCTTAAAACTAGAGAAACACTAACATTGTCATAAAATAAACCAAAACACCCGGAAAGTTCATGTCTGAATAGCGGAAATAATAAAATAACCAAAACCTAGAGTGGCCTAGTCAAACTCTGGGATCAAACTGAGATACTCTGGAAAAGTCCCCAATACACTGTTAATGATTGAAAACCTCCCAGTTTGAATGAATTAAACTGATAAAAAATTAATTAATGTGTCCACATCAGTACAAAACAGTCCTTATCATTTATGACAAACACTTGATGGACTTTCCTGGAGGTGTGACAGCAAGCTTGGCTTGAAAAGCTTTAAATGACGTCATTATTTGACATCTGATTTTTGTGTTTACTCAGGTTATCTTTATACAATATAAATATTTGTTTAAAGCAAGTGGAGCGAAAAGTGGGTTCAGTGTCCGGCAAAAAAATAGCTCGTCCATCATATTTTAAGAGACAAGTTCTTGCAAACCGGATTTATCCACTAGAAGAAACTCTAAAATTTACTTTTAATCTCATTTGGTGACATCGCAAGTCACACAGCGAACCTCAAACTTTTATAGCCTGATGTTCCTGCACAGGTTTTTACATCAGTTTTCAACTAAACTGAACCCGTATGTAACTTCTTGAGGTCTTTAGTCTGAACTGAATTCATTTCTGTGCCACAGGACAGAAAGACGAGCGTCTTATTATTTCCACACTGCAAAAACACAAAGTATTACCAAGTACTTGTGGTCTGGTTTCTAGTGCAAATACCTGAGTACACATGAAGTAAAACAAAACTAACTTAGTAACTTTCAGCAAGATGTAGGAACTTGTTTTAAGTCAAGAATTCTTCAGTTTTTATAAAAATGTTCAAGTTTCACGGACAGATTATTTCATTTATAACACTGGAAAATGAATTAAATAATCTGAAATGGGACTACTACTTTTTTCATCAATATTAAGGAATTATTTACTTAAAATAAGCTCCTATATCTTGCTGAAAATTTGCTTGTGAGTTAGTTCTGTCTTATTCCAAAACTAGAGAAAAAATACTTGGTGATATTTTTTTTTTTTTTTGCAAAGCAGGGTTAGATGTGACCCTAAAAACTAATTCTCGCTCTCCATGACCTCCTTTTTCACCTGATTCCCCGTCTCTAACCCTGCTTGTATCTTAATGCCGCTCTCTATCAACACGTTGCAGCAGTGTTAATGCAGAGCTGCAGGTCAGCTGTGTGCCAATGATAGAGAGGAGCGCAGCGCAGAAGAAGACCGTTTTTTCAGGCTTTAAATATGAGCAAAGCAAATGAATGACACAGAGACACAGGGAGCTGAGCAGAAGCGTAAGGACACTGAGGAGTAGAAAATTTCAAACTGAGGAGGCGTCAGGATAAAAGCAGGACTGTGGAAAGGATTCAACGTAGCTTAGAGGTCAGCTGCAGCTTGACGTTAAACATTCAAACAGCAACATTGGTCAAAAATGCCTCATTATGTGAACTGTTGCAACCAAACAGTTAAAGTTCTTAAAAACAGAGAGCAAGACATTCTGTGTAGATGATTTGTGTTAGTTTTATGTGTGCTGTATTTCATATTTTACTTGCAAGGGTTGTGAAATATTCTTTTTATTGGTAATCCCACAAAATAATAATGTAATAAAAATAATGACAAGTTTTATTGGTAAGACATTTTCATAATACTGGAAACATGTTGCAAGATTTTAGATTGCAAGAAGTCAAAGTGGAGCCAAAACCTTTTAAAAGATATATTAGTCTTAAATTAAATGGTACAAATACTGCTAAAAATGCAAGCTGGATCAATAATGATAAATATTGTGATAGACATATGTGTCTGATAGGATATTCAAAAATTTTACTGAGCTCTGACCCAGAACCGCATAGCATTCTGGGAAATGTAGGCAAAGGAGAGGCTTTAGCTACTCAACTTACAGCCAGCTAAGCAAGGTTGGTGGAATCGACTAACTCGCTCATTTTTTGGTTACCTAGCAACTTGTTCACTCTTTGGTTACCTAGCAACTCGCTCATTCTTTGGTTACCTAGCAACTCGCTCACTCTTTGGTTACCTAGCAACTTGCTCACTCTTTGGTTACCTAGCAACTCGCTCACTCTTTGGTTACCTAGCAACTCGCTCATTCTTTGGTTACCTAGCAACAACCTGTTGAGTAACTGGCGCAGCAGCAGTTTAAAGTTTTTCCACTGTGCCTTATAGCTGCTTTAAAAAAAAAAAAGACGACACGGAGTGGAAACTGGAAGTATTTCAGATATTTTAAACAACAAACTAATGAGTAATAATTGTCAATATTGACTGATATAAAACGCTTTTTCATGATACTTTTTCAACCCCAACTTCAGACTATCTTTAGGAGGAATAAATTATAATCTAGATTTTGCCACGTAAAAATGGTTTGTATGTGCAGTGTTGGAAAAATTTTGTGTTTTTATTTGTGGAGTCATAAGGAATAATTTGAGCAGGAACTGTAGCAATGTCCACATACAACACAGTTTAACCAGAGGCTTTGTGTTGCCTTTATAGAATAAAAATATGTTTGAAATTAAATCAGAAAAACTGTAGACTGATAGAGAAGAGGCGAGGTAATAAGTGTACTCTTCCTCCCACTGATTTACTAACTAACTAAATCGACATACCTGGAGCTCGATTATATTTATGTTGTTGTTTTAAGTGTTGTGTTTTACATTAAAACCTTTTTACTTTTACTTTTTCTCTATTTTTAACCCAAAATACATTTTTAAATTGAGCTGAATTAAAGCTTATGAAGAAGACATAAATTTTATTCATTGTGACAGTTTTACACAACCAAATTATAATTGACTTAAATAAAAGCAGAGAGACTTGTCAAAGTGGAAGTTGATTCATTGTTCAGTTTTCACAGACAGACTAAAAGTCGATGTAAATTTGGTCTAAACCAAACGAAAGACATTACAATGCCAGAGAAGTTCTTTATCGATTTTCTCGTTCCAGATGGTATTTATGAACCGTTTTCCTCGATAAACCGTGAGAGACAATGTTGAATGTTTTGTCACTTATTTACAACAACAAAACAATGAACATTTGTTCTGATCAGGTGGAGAAAGTTGAACTTTTTTATTTCAAGAAACAACAAAAGATCCAAATGTTCTATAATTTTATCATCTAAGTCATTAAATTGTAAATATTCTGTGCTGAATATGATAAGTTCAGTGCATCAGCAGCAGAGCTTCTGTTGCAACACTTTGTCTGGCAGTGATCCTGGAGCAGTCAGAGTGATTGGCAGATGCATTGCCTCATGCGACAACTATTTGGTTAGATCACATCTGATCTTTGAGTGAAGCTAAACATGTAGCAGCAGAAGTGATACTATTGCTGTAAACACCTGACAAGTCCACAAATATAAAGGATTTAACCAAAACTACTCCATGCACACGATTCTTCCCCGTTAGTATTCCAGCTGCGTCGCTCAAGTGCTTATAAACCCGAAACTCTGTTATGAGTTTTTATCTAGCTGGACCCTGCAGGCTGAATTAATTTTGCTTAAAACCACCTGCCTTTCCCTGCCTGCGGCAGAAAGAGGTGAAACGGCAGAGGAATAAGCTTATTTACTCTGTCCGCTCACATCCCGGCGCTCCTCTGACACGACACTGACTGACCTCAGTCAGCAACAAGCGGCAAAGCAATCAAACGCCCGCAGGGTTTAAGATAACACAGAAAGTCCATATTAATAAACACATCTCTGTGTGCAGACAGAGCTGAGGCGATTTGTTCTAAAGCAGGAGCTGCACATACATCTTTATCCGTACGGAGCTGTGAAAACGTATTTACCCGCGTAAGGACGTCTTTAGGTTTTGTGTTTTTGTCACACTGGTAACAAGATCAGGACTGTACTTGAAATCAGCCATAGATGGTCTGAATAAATACACAATGCAGTTTCAAATGAAGATTTCAGCTAATAAGAGGAAAAAGGCTATTCGAGCCAAACTGCCTCTAGAAGGGAATGTGATCTGAGTTTTACTAAATGGTTTCAATTTAATTAAAGGCTGAGTGATGAATCAGTTTTATTATTTAATAAAATGTTTGTTTTGTTTAAGGTTTAATTTTTGGGATATCTGGATTTTTTTTTCCATCACTGGCTTTCCGTATGTCCAAGGCGGCCATCTTGCTTGACGGGCGTTTTTTACAGCTTCTATTTATTTGGACTTTGAGTTGTTTTGTAATTTTTAATTGAAAATAAAGTCAATACAAGAACATAGTTGTTTAGTACAAGAATAAAGTTTTAATATTTGGAGATTGAAGTAATAATTTTATGAAAACTCCACTACAAAAAAATAACAACTTAATTATTCAAGCTTCTCATTAAAACGACTTTTTTTTCTTGTAATTTTAAGACTTTCTTCTAGTAAAATTATCTTTATTCTGCTAATATTATGACAATATTCTTGTAATTAAACAAAAAAATATTGTAATCTGAATTGTAGAATATTTGAAATAAAATCCACTTTTTGGAAAAAAAAATAAATAAATGGATTGAAATTGTAAATTGAATCTAGTATGGAGAAAATCTGAAATTTTATTTTCAAGATAAACACAAATGGCTTGTTCATGCTACACCAGGTCAAACTAATTTGTGTCCAGACTTTGACTAGGACACTTCCAAACCTCCTTTCAGTTCCATTGTTGTCCTAATACATACATTTCAGGATTTTCTAGCCAGAGGAAAGCAGGATTACAGCAGGTTGGTCAGGTCTTGAAGCAGCAACTCATTTTCTATTCAGGCATTCAGGTCACAAACTTCCTGTCAAAGTTTCGCTGCTTTCAATTTGTAATTCTTAAAAAACTATTTTTGCATGTTTTCACATTGGTGTTGTGAAACATCATATAGATGTTTCACAACATATTGTTGTGAAACATCAATATGATGTTTCACATACAAATGAAAAACTGATTTTATTTGACTGATAACATATGAGCATACAACTTTTAACTCTTAATATTCAGTTTAAGATCTTCTGGTCCACTTTAAATGCTTACGGTGGACCAGATGTGGCCCTCAGGCCTTGAGTTCGACACCTGTGATGTAGAGGGTGTGAATATATAAAACTTATTTTTTCATCTAGTAATGTTATCTCTATTTATGCAGTTATATGAAACACTTAAGTAAAAACATTTTTTCTCAACATTGTACAAAAGTTACATTTTAAAAACATCCAGTTTGACTTCCTGTAGCTTCTGGCCAGAGTTCCCATTTAAAAATCAGGGATGTCTTGATGTAAACATCAGATTCAGAGAGGCGAACGGGTTTGGAGTGGGTTTTATTCTTCTTGGCAGAGATTTCCTCCGTTTGCTGCGTTGTGGGTCAGCCGTCAGGTGGAGTGCGAGCTCCACACCTGGTTCTCTACCTGAGCCCTCAGGTGTGCTTTGGGTTCCTTCCCCCCCCTTTATTCATGGGGGCCAGATGGAAACCTCAGGCGGGCGTGGGCGAGTCTCGTCCTGGCTACTTCTGGGTGTGTCCAGGGAGAGACAGAAGAGCCACTAAGAGACAAAAACATAAAAGAGAGCGAGTCGGTGACGTGACGACTTCCTGGTTACCTGTGTGGGAGGAGCTTGATGGAGCTGAGCTGGGAGCGGCCGGCTGCAGTGGAGCAGTGTGAGGTTTGAATGGTGAGCGCTCCGCTCTGTGCCTGCATGTCTGCGTGTTTCCCTTCGTTCTTTCTGTTTTTTCACCTGATATGAGAGCTGACACCACAGCTGACAGTGGAGTCAAACGGAGCCGGAGCCGGGGAGGACATGAGGTCCGACAAGGAGGAGGGGAAGGCCGGTGAGTTCATGTTTGAAAGGCAGGGAAATCTGGCTGAAGAAACAGGTTGCTGCTGTGTGTGTGTATTGGGTTTATCTGCTTGAGGTGCTTATCTGTGTATTATGTAACAGGAACGTGAAGAATTATTCAGTTGAGAAACTCCATGTGAGTCAGGATTTGTGACTAACCTCATAAAATACGTCCGCCTCTATTGTGTGAAGAGTCGGAGATTACATTTTCTCCCAATGGACTCATCCATTAGGAACATGTTGTTGCTCCTCCTCAACGAGAAACTTGCACTCAATAACTTAGTTACTTTATCGGATACATGACTGATCAATCTTCTGTGCCAGCAGAACATCTGGCTGCTGTTTCTACACAGATTAAATGAGAGATTTTCCAATTTTGACATTTAAATTGAGTACTTTTGCTGAGGTATAAATATTTTGAGTACTTTTTGACATTTTTCATCTGAAGAGGTTTTATTGTTGGTGTGATTCTCTGCTGGATGTTTTGTAAACAAATCAAAATCTCTCAGTCGTTATGAAAACAGTGTTTTAGCACTTAGCACTTCTTTTTTTATCTGATTTTGACTTTTCCATTTAATACCAACCATGAGGGCTCTGCAGATATTTCACATGCACAAAACTATTTATTACCAAAGATAAGAAAACCAAATATGGTACCATAACACAGAGATATGGTGTAAAATAACAGAGATATGATGTAAAATAACACAGAGATATGATGTAAAATAACAGAGATATGATGTAAAATAACAGAGATATGATGTAAAATAACACAGAGATATGGTGTAAAATAACACAGAGATATGGTGTAAAATAACACAGAAATATGGTGTAAAATAACACAGAAATATGGTATAAAATAACAGAGATATGATGTAAAATAACAGAGATATGATGTAAAATAACACAGAGATATGGTGTAAAATAACACAGAGATATGGTATAAAATAACAGAGATATTATGTAAAATAACACAGAGATATTATGTAAAATAACAGAGATGTGGTATAAAATAACAGAGATATGATGTAAAATAACACAGAGATATGATGTAAAATAACACAGAGATGTGGTGTAAAATAACACAGAGATGTGGTGTAAAATAACACAGAGATGTGGTGTAAAATAACAGAGATGTGGTGTAAAATAAATTAGACAGTCAGCTGTATTTATAAACTGAAACAAGTAATTAAGTCTATGAATTATGTGGTCAGTTGAACCATAAACCTGTGAAATAGAGGACCGTCTCTGCGTGGTTATGATTTATAAGGACCAAAATATTCAACGCAAAAGAAAAGTTAGTTTGTAAATGTATAAGAACATATTTATCTGTTTTGTTTTTTTGTGTTTGTACTTTTTCTTGTTACCATCGTCTGATCCTTGTTTACTCTGTACAGGCCTGTAGTTTACTTCTTTATTTTTAATTTGTGATTACTGTATTCTTTATGGTAAAGTAATGTTAATGTTCTACATTTTTATCTTATGTTGATTTATGCAAATACAAACCCATATTTCAGCCTAAGATCTAAATACTGGGAACCTGCTGACTCCACGTCCATGTAGATTATCTTTTTTCCTCTTACTGATGTTTATTGTGAATTTATGACTTTAGTAGATAATATCAGACATTCAAGAACTTCTAAAAGGAGAAAAATTTTACTTATAGCTATAAAATTTAATTTACAACACTTGGTGAAATGTTTGAAGTAACATTTAATTAGAAATTAGATACAGGTGCATTTCAGTAGATTTGTTAGGTCATTGTTCTCCAACAGACAGTCTTTGCTCATTTCGATGCTGAGCTCCTGAGGTGCAGCATGTTTTTGTGTCTGCCGTCCCTTGAGAAGTTTCTCCATCTCGGGTGAATTCTCGTTGTTGCTTTGACATCATGGCTGCTTTCATCAGGACGCTTCCTGAGGTGGATGATGAACTCTAAACCTTCAGAGTTCGATGTATTTCGATCGGTACAGATGGTTCTGTCACTTTTAGCATCACATTTTTTACCAGTATCTGGATGGTTTGGTTTGGTTTGGTAGTTCGATGTATTTCGATCGGTACAGATGGTTCTGTCACTTTTAGCATCACATTTTTTACCAGTATCTGGATGGTTTGGTTTGGTTTGGTTTGGTTTGGTTTTGACTCCGTTCTCATTGCGCGCTCGTCCATGCTGAATATGAATTAGGTTTTATTTCGGTTTTACCTCTTGGTCAGGCTTTCAAAATGCCAGACTCCAACATCACAGCTGCACCGATCACTTAAACAGTCACGCTTTAAGTACAGTATAAGCCCATTTTCTGCAGCCTGAGGTGGTGGATCAAATCATTTTGGTTTCCAGCTTCATAAACGGTATTTTTCTGAGGCTGACAGATGTTTAGTCTCTGCTGCAGATTCAAAACAGAAACAAGGCGCAGTGCCACGTTGTTCCTCCATGGTTTACATGGACCTTACTCCTCTGTTGATTTATCCACTCGGTGTGGCTTTGTGTCATTTCTAAAGTCTCTGGTGACGTAGCAAACGTTTCCACATTTTATTGATAATGACAGTAAAACTGGTGAAATGCAGCATTTTGATTTTATGAGCAAACAAGATTCTAAACAAAAGGCTAAACGTGTTGCTGGTGTTTAGATGTTCCTGTCTGCAGATTTTGATCCTCCATCTAGAGTTCAGTTTTTTCATGTTGGCTCCAGATTCTGGGGGAGGCTGCAGCAGCAGCTATGAACCAAACAGATTCGC
This sequence comes from Poecilia formosa, assembly GCF_000485575.1. NCBI lineage: Eukaryota > Metazoa > Chordata > Actinopteri > Cyprinodontiformes > Poeciliidae > Poecilia > Poecilia formosa. Next base: position 3,822,663 of record NW_006799941.1, read on the forward strand.
TGCTGCAGCCTCCCATTTATCTCGCTCTTCTTTCTGTAACAGACACACAAGAATCTGGATGGGAGAATGCTCAACAATTTGTTTTGATCGCTTTCCATCCTGATATTTGTGCCTTAATTCAACCAAGCAGTAAATTGATTTGTTTATTTAAATAAATTTATACATCACAAAGTCAGGAAAGCTCCACGTTCAACATGGAATTAGGGCTGAAGCAACTGATCAGATTATTCATGATGAGTTACTTAAATAATCGGCAACTAATTTAGCAATTGATTAATTGTGAACTGGAGTATACGACTCTAGAAAGGCCATAAAAGATCAACACATTCAGAGCAGTAATTAAACCAAAACATAAGTACATTTTGCATTTAAGACAATCAGCAACAAGAAACTTTGAGCTTTTTTTAAGTCAGTGATTCCATTAAGGAAAAAATTACTAGTTATAAGTAAAGAAATCTGCCAGAGGAACTGGTAATTTTTCATAAATTTTATTTAATTACTGACTTAAAACAAGCTTCTATTTCTTGCTGAAAATGTACTTACATGTTTTGAATTATTTCTATTGTACTAAGATATTTATACTAGAAACTGGACCACAAATACTTTGATTTTTTTTTGTCATTTGCATTGAATTGGTACAGGTAAGCCCAAAGGTATTATTTCAATTTAAATTTTTATTCACCAAATAACTAATTAGATAAGCAAAGAGAACTAACAACAAAAAAAGAACAAAGAAAAATATTAAAGTCGATACAAAGACAAACAACAAAACTTGAATTGTGCTAATGTACCAAGATACTTCCAGTAGAAACAGGTCCAAAAATACCTGGTAAAACTTTATGTTTTTACAGTGTATTGTGTTTCACAAGCATTGTGGTTTTAATTGAATCTGTACAGTTAAATCCCCAAATTGTTTTTTTTTTTATGCACCAATTAGCACAAACATTACAGTTTATCAAACAGAGGTATTGATCTACAAAATTACCAATTAGAAAAGACACTTTTTGTAGTTTGGCAGTTGTTTGTATTCAGATGATTCACTTCTGTTTCTTTTTATTGAGGCGAGACACAAAATGGTTTCTGTTGGGATTTATTACTCATTGAGATTGGAGAAGGTGAATCTTTACAGCCGGATAGATCGACCTTTGGCCTTTTCCAGTTTCGGTTTCCAGTTTTTTCAGTTTTTATCATTAAGTGGACATTTATATCTGAAGTGAGCTTGCTTTCTGAGTTACATGTAAACTATTCTTTATGAGTGAAACGGAGGTTTGGTGAGACAAAGCTCTTGACTGTATTAGATAATGAAATATCCTTGTTAGTGCTCTTTGTGCTCCTCTAGTGCCACGTCCTTGGCAGTCTGCCTAATCTGCACATAATAAATGTTTGAATCAATTACACCTATCTGCAGCTAGCTCTTCTGCTCTGACCTCAGTTGTAATGTAAACCCAGAGGTGATTAGTTTGTGTAAGCTGTTTCCCAATGGATCCTTGTACAAAATGGATTTAGACTACATGAATTTAGATGAATGCACAGTTTCTGTTCATCGATTTTCAGCACATTTATCATCAAGAGAAATGCACATGTAGCAGAAATCACCAAGGTTTGCGTTCCTGCCTGAACAGATTCAGAAATGTCTGCAAATGTCTGAGTTTAACAGAGAATGTTCAAACCGCAGAAACAAACTGAGGAAGTAAATGTTTATCGTAGATGTCGAGGGGAGCGGGTTCGCCAAAGGAGAGTTTGGGTTTCTTCCAAAGAAGGTGTGTGTAGGAGCAATGGGAACAGGAAAGGACTGGTGGAGCAAGTCTCCTGCAAGCAGGGAGTAAATCATGTTGAAGAAAAAAACCTTTTCTGACTCTGCAGGAAGGAGGCGAGCATCTTTCTTTATCAGCAATAAAACAGAAGTAAATAAACTGATTGAAACAAATTAAGCTCTGCAGAAATGATTGGGGGAGAATTCATGCCAAAACTGGGCTGTTTATCTGCCAAACACAACTGTGCTTCTGTGTAGGACTCGCGCGCTGCTGCAGGTTGAACAGGAACAAAACGTTTTACTCCCAAACTGAAGGAATTCAGACCTGAGCATACTGTAGTCGTAACTATGCATGAGCTGAAATTTCTTCCTCACTCAAGCACTCAGAAATACGTTTTTAACAGCAACAACAAAGTTTTCTTCGCTGAGCATCCTCTCCTGAGCTCAGATCATTCATTTCTTTTTTAAATTATTCACATTTTGCACATTTTTAGACTTCCATTTGGGTTTGTACTGTTTTTAAAAACAGCCCAACACTTAAAAAATACCTAGTCAGTTTTTAGGCAATGAGTTATTGTTTTTTGGTGTCTGGAAAGTGGCCCGTTTCATAAACCTCCTGATCATAACCTCACAAATCAGCAGGCACTATCCGTCACCTAACAACCCCAGCCTAACCTGTTACCTAGCAACCGCAGCGGAGATCCAGCATGTTAGGTCAGCTGGTTTTACTGCTGCATGCTCTGTTCAATGGCTACTGGAAAAGATAAATGTTTTGTTGTTGACTTAACATCCAGAAACCACTTCATGTGTTATTGTTGGTTGTGCTGGAGGCTCCACTTCTGCTTTTCAAACATGAACAGATTTTGTTTGCAGCCATTTTTATGTATGGATGTTTGGCACCTGTGCTTTAGGTCTTTTGTAACATTACTATAAATTATTGCTCTGACTAACGGATAAAAATAGCCAAGTAGAATCGAAGCTGAATCTTATAACTCTCCAGAAACCAAAGGGCGACATACACAGTTGTTTTAAAGTTAATTTAGTTATTTATTTGCCCATTTGAGCAGGGCTGTAACAGGTTGATCATCACTGGCCTGCAGCTTCAGAGTGACGTTTCACTGGAGGAATCGGGCCATGAATGTATTTATGAAGCTGGTATCATTTCGACACGCTGCACTGAAGGTTCAACACGTCTAAGAATGTCAGATCATCGATGCTCTGAATATCTGTTGTTTTCTGGCTCTTTTGTATTTCCTTGTAGCTCTGATGCCAGCAGTTCTGCTCTGAGTGTGTTCTGCCTCCACACTGAACCCATCACTGCTCCAGTCACTCCTCAGCTTATAGTGCAATTGAACAATGCAGACACCAAAAATAAACCTGTTCCTGATGTTAAAAAGACCCACTAATCGCTGCATCCCACAGATGTAGCCCTGCTCTCTTGGGCTTGAAATGCTGCAGGAAACTACAGAAGGAACTGTGTTTATTCCAGAAGGTTCTGAGTTTTGGTATTTTCCAGAATGTATTTGAAACATTTAAGCTGTACTTTGAGTCACACTAATCTACAGTCGTGTTCTTGTCTTTTTTCTTAATAAAGAAGAGTGTTTTACTTCTGCAGCTCTTTCAATCAAACCTTTTGTCTTCAGTTATTTTCTTATTGTGTTGTAGTTATTTTTTTAAATTTTAATAAACTATAACCGAGGCCCAGATTTAGCTCTTGGGCTTTTTGCATCTTGGAGCATTGCATGTCTGACCTTGAGGTTTTGTGGAGCATAAAAACTTCATTAAATGTTTTCCACTTGTGAATGACTTTCGCCGCTGCAGAGTGATGAACCTCAAGTTGATTGGAAATTGTCTATAAGTCTTCCCAGATTGATGGGCAGCAGAAATTGCGTCTATAAGGTCATTGCTGATGTGTTTTCTTTTTTGCATTACATTAACAAATGCATGAAAATTGCAGGAGCTCCTGCTTTTATAGAGATGATCCCCGAAAACTTACTCAAGTAAGAGTAGCTCTATTTTAGCATATTTTCACTAAATATGCTAAAATAGTAAAAAGTAGCCATCTAAGAAGTTACTGAAGGAAGAGTGAAAAACTATTTTGTAAAAATTCAACTTAAGTACTCAGTCATCGATCATAACAGTTGATTTAATGGTTTAAAATGATGTAATCAAGCTGAAAAAAATTGTAATTATGTGCAACTTCTGGTATTTTTAAAACAGAAATTAAAAAATGCAAATAAATAAGTTACAAGTATTCTTTATTGAGGCAGAAGAAAGACTTTATTTACAGTATGTGATAGAAATGGGTGTAATACTTCCAGTAACTGTTTCTAGTGTTTATTTTCGCTTTTCACATTAGAACAACAAAGCTTGTGTACAAACGAGAGGTCTCACTTCAACACAAACTGTGTGTTTTTGTCTGTAGGTCATATTTGGATAAAGTAAAGGTTAAAAGTACTATTTACTATTTACTAAATCCACTCTAAGTGTTTTTTTCTTTTTCCAAACAGTTACTTAGATAAATAAGTAACTTGAGTAGATGTAACTGGTTACTTCCCACCTCTTTAAAGAAATCCTTTAATCACCAGAAAATCCTATGAAAGCAGAAAAATAAACTTTGTTTTTCGACAAGCAGTTTTTGCTTTTTGTTGCCATCTTTAATTAATCAATAATGATCGTTTTTAATCACTTGAGATTAGATTTTAATATTTGAACCTGGAAAAGACCAGATGGTTTGATTATATCCTGAGGTTTACTTTGTTTTTGTTGACTGCATTTTCTGAACCACAGGAGGAAATTACATTATTCAGTTGCAGTTTAAGAAAATCTACAACCTTATAATGACCCATTTGCTAAACATACTGAAATTCAAAGCTAATGCTTTGGGAAATTTATAAATTTTCCAGGCGGATGCTCCAGAAATAAATGTGTTTGGAGGGAAAGAATCATGTTAAGGGATCATTTACTTAAAATCTCTGGATTATCCATCTGCTTGTTGTGCAGAGAGTAAAGGTCAGAGACTCGCCAGTCGCTGCATCTTCAATACTTTAGCGCATTAGCTTCGTATCACTGAGACAGGCGCTCATTAAAATGATGCCTCTGATACAATCACTGCTGATTTATGTACATATCTAACGTATTCTCAGTCTCTGCCCAGCCTTCTTATTCTGGCGTGTCAAGGCTTCATCATTTCCTGCATGATGGGTTTAATCAGGAGCTGAAGCACGCCGCTGTCTTCTGCAGAATAAATCAGCTGATTTGTTTCCAATCCTCTGAAAAATTAGGATATCCCATCAAATGTCCTGTTCTTCAGTACAAAATACATTTAAAAATAAAATTTTAAAATGATAGAACGCTTGTGAGTTAGTTTTGTTTTATATCTAATGTGTCAAGATATTTGCAGTAGGAAGAAAAACCTGGTAATATTTTCTCTTTGCAGTGACCTTCGGTGCACTGAGTGAAAATCAGACAGATGTTGCGTTTTTTTTTTTTTTTTTTCCCCAGGTGAACTTAAGCAATAAGGAATTTGGTAATCAAATCATTTAGCTCATCAGTAATTACAGAGAAAATGTCAACTCAATTTCCCTCAAGGAGGCTGACACTTTGAGCCATCAGTGCAGCGACACACCTAAGTGTGTGTTTAATTTTACGCTTAGCCTCTGAGCTGTTAAAATATGCATTTATGGCTTCATTCTAGGAAATAACTATTAAAAATGGAGGCAGAGAAGAATTTTTTTAACATTTCAGAGGAGCTGTTGTCAGGAAACTTTCTTGTACTTTGTTGTTTCTGTATCTCTCCTAAACACATGTCCAACTCTTTGTTATTTAGCAGTAAGCATAGCACTGATATAAATCCTACCTACATGTAAATATTTACTGCATAAAAAATTGTGTGGGAAAATTCGGCATTAAATGCCGGTGCTTTGATGTTCCTCTCAGTCAGTTTGATAGAAAGCTTCACCAGTTTCATGCTGGAGCTTTACCTCGATTACAAAACATCCCATCCGGTTTGCAGAGATAGCGCATCACAGGCATGTAGTTAGAAGAACAAAGCCACGTCTTACCGGCAAAAAAACCCAAAACAGCTTTGGCTGGTGTGGCGTTCACAACGTAGAGCAGTTTGATAGCATTGCCTGTGAACTGCATCGCTTCTCCTTATTCTCACAGTAGTTTGCTGGAGTTTTGGCCCATTTCTCCTGAAGAACTGGAGCAAGTGGGTCAGGTGGACGGGTCGCCTCACCTCACTGTGGAAAAGAATGAACCATCTGTTTGGGTTTTCATCTCTAAATATAAATATAGATGATTGCATGAAACACCTAGAAATGCCTTTTATTAATTTAACCGGGATAAAACTCATCCAGATCAAATATGTCTTTTACAAGAACAGAAACAAAATCTTACCAAGTATTTTTGGTCAAGCTTAGTTCACTTTAAATATGACAAAACTAACTTGTAAGTCAATTTTCAGCAAGTTGTAGGAGCTTGTTTTATGTAAACATTTAATATTTATGAAAAAGTGTGAGTTTAACTGACAGATTAATTCATGAATAACATGTTAAAATGTTTTAAGTGAAATAATCTGCTGATGTAACTTGTACTTTTTTACTAAATTACTAAATTAAAATCATTCCCGGTGTCTTCCTGAAAAGTTACTTGTAAGTTAGTTTTGTCTTATTTCAAATCTACTTGGTAAGATTTTGTGTTTTTGCAGTGCTGACAACAATACAGTTAATACATTTAGTAACCAAAATCTCTAGAGTTAAAAATCAACAACATTATTAAATAAAACCAGCTCTATTAAGGTCAATTTAAACAGAGACATATAGAGTTTATTTATGCTAACACGATTGTAAAACGCTTGAAGGAATAAAATGAGAGCAGCTTTTCAAATGAAGTTCATCCTGAAGCAGAATTAACTTAGAAATGCTCATTTTATCAGTTCAAACACCAAATATACTTTAACATGCAAAGTGGAAACCATTGTAGTGATCAATGTAGAGGCTAACATCTACTGCCTTCCTTATTTCTGATCTTGGGTGATCAGCCAATCAGCGCCAAGGAAAATAAATTCTGCTCTTTGATTGGCTGCTTTGCGAACACAAGCTAATAGGATGTCAGGTAGTATTAAAGTTATATATATTAGCTTCTAGAGCTGCTTTTGTAGATAGATAGATAGATAGATAGATAGATAGATAGATAGATAGATAGATAGTACAAATTGTACAAATCCTCAACAAAAAACTATTTTCCAATAATTTTCTGCAAATAATTTGTAGTTGCATATGAAAAGGTAAATCTGCAAATACTGAACTGCAAGTAGGTGGCGTTTTAGATACAGCTCTGGAAAAAACTAACAGCCCACTGCACTGAATCTCATTGAAAACCTCCTGTTTTTTCCACCAAATGTTGATTTCTGAACTATTCCTGAGTTAAAACATCAGTATTGTTGTTTCTGAATGAATATTTCTTGTTTTCTTTGCATTATTTGAGATCTGAAAGCGCTGCATCTTTTTTGTTATTTTTGACCATTTCTCATTTTCTTCAAATAAATACTAAATTTTTGCATGTAATTTCAGCGACATGTTATCAGTAGTTCATATAATAAAAGAACAATGTTCATTTTACTCAAACATAGATATAAAGAGTAAAATCAGAGAAACTGATCATTCTAAGTGGTCTCTTAGTTTTTTCCAGAGCTGTATGTTTACCTTAAATATATTTTGTTAGTATTTCTGTATTTTAGAAAGGATCAGTTCAAACATTCAGAAAGAGGAGATATGTAACTTTAGTTTTGTTAATAGATATTAAAATAGTAAATCTGCTCCTCTGCATAGAGTTGGTGTAATTTTCCGCCCTCTGTTTGCGCTCCATAAGTGCAGATGTAGTGCTCTGATATCAGAACGGGCTCCAGCCTGGTGAAGCAGAACGGTGGAGTCTGATCCTAATCAGACGTTGTTATTCACTGAATGAGGGAAAGTTTTAACTTGTGTCGCCTTATAAGCTCAGTTATTGTTTGTTTTTGTTTTCATATGGCATTAATGACTCCTGCACTGAGATGTTGTTAGTTTTCTTCGATGAAAGTCGAAGCTGTTTGACCAGAGAGATCAACGCTCCTGCAGGAGACACAGAACCCGTTTTTAACAGTTACACTTATTTTTTTCTGTCTGGGCAGTCAAATATGCAGTGGCAGTTGGGATGATCAATACCTGTTTTACAAGGAAGTGTTCACAATATCATCATTTGCTGTAATACTTAAAGGATGTTTTCATGCACTTCTAAAAGCTAAAAAGTGCTTTTCTAAGAACGGATGAGGTCAATTTGATCCGTTTTATTTGCTGCAAGGATAACACTCTGACATCATCAAAAGCTTTAAAAAAAAAGGGAAGGTTGAAAGTTTAGTTTTAAAGGCAGGTAAATGTTTTTCCTGAATATAGAGAGGTTCATAACATGAGAGAAAGCTTGATATTTTAAAAACTGTGATCTGGACACGTTTAACAGATCCCTGTCAATAGATACGTTACCTTCTGACAAGTCTGCAGTCCTGCGTTATGCGTTGCGTGTGACCTCATTATCCAGCTTCCAGTGCCTGTACCTACAAGCTCGGAGGAAAGAAACAGGCAGAACCAGCAGCTCTGGGTTGTACATGACAGGAATCAGTAGGGGGACTCTCCATAATTACACAGATTTGTAATTGTCAGTAAGTCCAAGACGGAAAAGTGACAGCAGCGTTCATCACAGCTCCTCAGGGCAAAACAGCAGTCTGCTGTCACTGCACAGGATTTAATCTGCTTTTTACATCCAGTTGTGGTTCAGTTCTCAAACCACGGACAGTTATACCGATGCTGTACGTAATAATGTGTGTTATTGACTGAAATGTGGCTTGGTTTGTGAAGAACGGAGTTTCTTTATTATTGGAAATCTGACATGAACATCAGGTTATGGAGTTCAGGCAAAAGAATAAAGCAAGAAACAAACTAATTCCCTAAATACTGAGGCAGAGATGGAAAATAAAACAAGGAGAGACGGAGCAGCTGTGGCTGAAGGAGGAAAACTGAGGGAGGAGACCAATCAACACCGAGGAGCTGAACTAAAGACGCAAATAGAAACGCTGATCAAAATCAGGATTCACAATAAAAAACAGCAGAAACTAAGAAACTGAACACTAATATGGCAACAACTTCCTGACAACAATTAACACAAATAAATGAGTTTAATATGGCAAGACATTTAGAATATAAATGAACAGGAAGATGATCAAAACCTAAATCCCCAAGGATCACAGCTGATTGTGTTTTTATGCACAGCTGAAGATTATCTTGTAATTTCTCCACTTTATGTTGGATTCAGAACAACAAACATCCTACAGCACATTTTCTTTCTTTTTTATGCATTTTAGTCCACAATGCTAAAACAAACCTGAGCTAGTTTAAACTGAAAATGTTGGAAATCGGTCAGGAAACTCCACATTGGTGCATCTTATAATCTGAGATTATTGTGGTGTTGGGAATATTTGAACAATGTTTTATGACAGATGTCTGTTTTTATTTAAAAGTGATCTACAATACTGCTTCCTTGAACATATTAGAAATTATCTGTGGTCTTTACAAAACATGTTCATGCACAATATCGTTCTTAGATAATGAGATTTTCTTTTGGTTTGTTCTGGGTATTTTTTTGGGGCTCTGTCACTTTAAATCCAAAGAAGATGACCGAAAGTGCTGGATATCTTTTTTGGGTTGCGAGGTGACGGGCTTGGCTTGGCTGGGGTTGCTAGGTAACGGCGTATTGTGACTTAACAATCGGGAGGTTTTTGAAACGGCTCATTTTCTAGACACCAAAAAACATTAACTTATTGCCAAAAACGTTTTTTTTTTTTATGGATTTTTAGCGCTCAGGTTGTTTTTAGAAGCAGTTCAGACAATGAGGAAGAATAAAAACATGTAAAACGTGAATTTTGCATTATAGGTCCTGTTTACAAATGTCAAATAGTGATTTTATCTCCTCTTATATGAACAAACCAGCTTAAATAAACCAAAGCAGAATTTATTTTTAGGCTGCCATCATCTGAAATGCATGACACTACATCTAAAATTGAAATTGCTTATTTTACATTTCTTTTTACATGTTTCTTCATAAATGTTTTTTTTTGTTTTTGTTGAAGTAGAGTAGCAGATTTCTAAGTCCTTACTTTGTGAACCAAACTGTCTCCAAAGTTACGAATGAAACGCCCTAAGAGACCCAGTTAAGGTCACGTTAGTTTTCACCCTCCAGTCAGCCATAAACTCATTTATAAAAATATGTTTTTTTATTTTGGTTTTGCTAATAAAAAGGAACAACTTTAAGCGTCTCATTCCAATATTCCAGCCCAGTGCACACGAGGCATCTTTGATCCTTCATGTATATAAATAGAACCACTTTAATCCCTCATAGCATTCACAGCAGACTAGTTCAGCTCTTTGACCACCAATCAACACTTTTCCAACTCTCACTTCACCTTCCCTGCTTTCTCTGAGCTCTAATCACGAGCTTACGGCCTCTATAAGCTCTCAGCTGTGTGTGTGTGTGTGTGTGTGTGTGTGTGTGTGTGTGTGTGTGTGTGTGCATCTCGCCAGGGCTGCAAAGCAAGAAGGAAAAAGGTTACCTGTTCCTGACCGGCCCTAATGAGAGGCTTAAATCTGGTGTTCATTGAATCCGCCGGCGCTCAGATGGAAGATGAGTGGCTGTCTCTTTTCATGCGGGAGACTCTGAGAGCTCCGCGGTCTCAGGGCGCCGCCACTCTGAGCTCGGATCAGCCAGCATGCTGCCTCTGCTGTTTACATGATCTGCCTCTGATCAAATAAGACCGCCAGCAGATGACGGCTCTTATCTTTGGGCCGCCTGCTGTCAGCATGCGACAAAGAAACCGCTCTGCGCTAAACAAAATGAGTTGTAAAGGCCGTGATCTGTTTTTCTGTTTTTATGATGATACGAGATTTATTTTGTGTTTTCTGGAATACAGAAAAATACAACGGATCTGTGTGAAACTACTTCACATGTTCCCAAACTTTAGCTTTATTGTTGAGCAAGGAGAGCTGACAGGCTCACAGTAAATTTGGTGGATGAATCTGAATAATGTGGCCACTCTGGGGGAGCTGTAGAGATTCACGGCTCAGGTGGGACAATCTGTTGTGTAGGCTGCAGATCTGACCTTAAGAGAAGAGTGAAAAGGTTGTGAAATTGTTTGAATCATTCAAAATAATTCACCTTGTGTATTTTTGTTTTGTTTTTGTGTGAATTCTCTTTCCTTTTGTTTATGCAACATATTGACTTATTAAACCCTGTTTCATATTAGATTATAGCCATAAAGGTTCATGTACTGGTTTTACTGCAAAAACACAAAATTTTACCAAGTATTTTTGTCTAGTTTCTAGGTCAGGGGTCACCGACTCCAGTCCTCAAGGGCTTAGATTCACCTCTGCTCCAAAATGTCTGAATTCCCTCACCAGCATTCATTCCTCTCTGCAATAGGCTGGAAACGAGCAGTTTATTTGATCCAGGTGTGTTTGAGCAGAGACACATCTAAAGGTTACAGGATGGTGGCCCTCGAGGACTGGAGTTGGTGACCCCTGGTTTAGTGCAAATATTTTAGTAAACTTGAAATAAGACAAAACTACCCTACAAGTAGCTTCTCAGCAAGATATAGGAGCTTGTTTTAGGTCAATAATCCTTTAATATTTATGAAAAAGTATTAATTTCTCTGGCAGATTATTTCATTCATAATGATGTTGAAACAAAATAATATATCTTGCTGAAATTTTACCTGTTAGTTTTGTTTCATTTCTTGTGCACTAAGATATTTCCAGTAAAAACTTGACCACAGACATCTTGGTAATATTTGGTGTTTTTGCAGTGAAACCAGCATTATACATTAACTTTTAATACTGTAGTCTAAAATAAATAATTCAATATGTTGCACAAACAAAAGAGAAAAAAAAAACACATGGTGAATTATTTTGGACGATTCAAACAATGTGATTTTATTTTTAAGTGCACTCAGATATTTGCACTCAGTATTTTACCAAAACCTTCTTGGTAAGCCTTTGTGTTTTTGCAGTGTGTGGGTTTAGCTGAAAGTCATAGATAACAGTGGATAAACATCGTGAAATTTACGCTTTCGGCTCCCAAACTTGAGCCAACACTGATGAAACGGTGAGAGAACGAAGCCTCTTTGAAATGACAAAAAGACGATCCTCACCGTTTTTTATTTTGCTCTCTCGTTTGATCTTTAATGGCCAGGGCGACAGATTCCAAAATTACACGGAGGGCTAAAACCGCCTCCAAAACGTCCCGAGTGATCAAAGGTGTTGCCGGCTCGGCCCGAGGCGAAGGCATGCCTGAGCCCTGCAGCTAAACAGAGGAATAAGTGGATCAGAACCAGGAGAAGGACGTGAAAGATTGTTCTTTCTGGGATGTAACTCTTTTAGCTGCAGTCTGGTGGGCTCTCCACACTGACAGAGAGCGATGGACTGTCCCTGCACCTCTTATCAGAGCTGCTGCAGCGTCTGGTGCAGAGACCTTCTCTCATTTTCACATGCACACTTTTGCATTTCTGCTTCCTCAGTGATCAGCTCCATGCGGCTCTCTATTGAGGTTTCCACTCTTGTTTCTGCTAAATTTCCTCTAATTTGATCAAATATGACAAACGGCGACGCTGTGTTGTACTCACTGCATGCGAGCAGTTCATTGTGCGTTGTTTAAGGTTCATAAATCTCCATTCTTTAGATCCCATTAATCTCTCAGATGATGTTTTCCGGATTGCACATGTGTTCAGTCACATTTCCAGAATTCCTGAATTCATCATTTCAGGTTTTTCCTCCAAAAGCTGAATGTTTTGGTTGACTGCCTTTTTTCATTTTTCTTTCCCCTTATAAAAAGCGAGCATTCTCCTGGAACAGACCTTCCACCTCCCGTTCCCAATATAAATCATTATGACACTGTTGCTGGTATGGGTTTCCTTTATTGGACGTTTTTTTCTTCGTTTCTGTGCTCTGGCTGCACGAGCTTGTCAGCCTGCACCAGCGGATGAGATCACTCTTTATTCCAGAGTGTCGTCTCCTTAGTTTCCTGCCCCTGATTGCTTGCCGGTGTTTTCCCTTGCTGATTGGGAGGCATAGCACACAAGACAGGCAGAAAACGCAGCATGAAGCAGTGACATACTGCGAAAACACAAAACATTAACAACTATTTCTGGTCCAGTTTCTACTGGAAATATCTTAGTTTTGTCTTACTTTAAGTGAACCAACTTACAAGTAACGTTTCAGCAAGATGCAGGAGCTTCTTCTCAGTTAATGATCCCTTAATAATCATTAAAATGTTCCAGTTTCATTATTTCACTTATGATGACATTTTCTCATACCAATCAATCAATCAAGTTTATTTGTGTAGCACATTTCAGCTGCAAGGCAGTTCAAAGTACTTTACAGAATAAAAACACCAGTCAACAACTGAACAGACATCACCAAAATCATCAACTATGTTGATCGATGTTTCATTTATTATAATTCAAAAGCAACTCTAAAATTTTTGGAAGTTTGTTCCAGATTTGTGGCGCATAGAAGCTGAATGCTGCTTCTGTTTCATCATAAGTGAAACAATCTGTCAATGGAACCGGTTCTTTTTTTTATTACTATAAGAAATAATTTATTTAAAACAAGCTTCTGTTTCTTTCTGAAAAGTTACTTTTATGTTGGTTTTGTCATATTTCCGGTGAGCTCAGATGTTTGCATTAGCAGCTGGACCAAAAACACTTGGTAAGATTCTGTGTTTTTTGCAGTGATGCTGTTATTTCACTGCCATCCATCAGCAGGTTCAGCCTTGGATCCGTTTTGTGATTTACGTTTTTGAAAGATTGAGTAACTCGGCCCAGATCTCCTTCATTTTGGGAGATTGGTGATCAGCCGATTCTTACATGTGAAGCCGATCTTATCAACCTGGGGAAAGAGCTAGAAATCAACCACTGTCCTCTTCTGCTCTCTGGTTAGAGAGGTTTGACCTGCAGACCACCAGGTGTTTTCAGGTAACAATAGTCACCCCCTGTTACCATCTCAGCGACTTTCTTTCTGTATTTAGCAACATTTCTGGTTAAAAAAAAAAAACTTGGTCTTGACCAAAATTTGAATCGGCAGCAGGTCATGGCTTTTAAAGATGAGAAATATCGTCCAGAAAACTTAAGTCGGTGCACCCTTATCGAGCACTTATTTTGGTTTTAATAAGCTTTTTTTAAAATCTATACCAGATTTTCTTGGTATTCTACTTTTGTCCTGTTTTTTGAATCCCTGCTCGTTTTGCCCCTCAGCGCTGCTGCGAGAGGAGGTGGTCCAGCTTCAGGAGGAGGTCCACCTGCTGAGGCAAATGAAGGACATGTTGAGCAAAGACCTGGAGGAGACGCAGGGCGGCTGCTCCGCCAACCTGCTGTCTGCCACCGAGCTCCGGGCCCAGCTGGGTGACAGGGAGCAGGAGCTGGACCGCGCCAAGGAGGCCTTACAAGGTCAGGAGAGTCGCCTCTTCCAACGCTCCTTTTGTTTCCAGCAAACACAGCTGGGCTTCAAAACAAACAGCTCCTCAGGAAAGGAGAGTCAGAATAACTGAGGCAGTTTACGGGGAATTTGTTCACTAACGTTTGCTAGAGGATAAACTGCAACATTATTGTCGTTTTCAGACCATCTTCAAGGAATATAGTATAATAATAATAATGTAGGTTCACCCTCTGAAAGAGCAATAAACTTTAAAGAACCTGAAAGAACTGGAAGACATTTTAAATATCTAAAATAAATCATGGCAACCAATAACTATGAACAAGACAGGGATAAAAATCAGACAAAATCATAACCAAGATAAAATGGATTATAAAGTCTCTGTTACCAAAGACGCTCTTCAGAAATATTAATAATCAGAATAGAAATTATTAGCTCATGTTAATTTATCATGTTGCTTTTTGCGACAGCCTTACCTAAAACTCTTCGAGTTAATTGTGGTTCAGGTGAATACCTTGAACGTTTTTCTGCTTCAAAGTTTTTATTTGACCGTTTTTCTGCTTCAAAGTTTTTATTTGACCGTTTCTCTTTTAGAGGCTCGTTGTTACGCAGACGTGCAACTACAATTATTTTTAATCAACAGGAATTGTTTGGTGGATTTTTTTAATCTACACAGGATGAACAAGATGAAACTCACACTCTCAAATACATACAAGTCAGTTCAAAGGGCAAATATTAAACTGAAATGTGTGGAAACCAGTTAATTTAAGGATGAGTTAATCCAAAATGACCTAAAATAGGAAACCGTTGGTCTAATTTAATCAGTGTGGGAAATCAACATCTGGTCTGTTAATATGAGGCTTCAGTAAAGTGGAAACCTGTACTGAAGGTTACTCCTTTTTAAAACATCCCTGAAGTTGTGTTAAACGTCACGGTTTAATGCCTCATTATAATCATAAATAATAAGACAGTATTGTGTTATTATACTTTAACCCAACCAAACAATGTTCTTATATTTTAATGTCTTCTTCATTTTGTAGTTTTACTTTCAGAACAGAAACCAATACCAGTGCTGTTGTTTTAAAGTCATCCATGTTTCTTTCACTTCATTGACCTTTGACACGCCTCATTAGGAACAAATGTAAATTACTGTCTGAATAACATCAAGAGTCTCTCGTGTGACTCTAGTTCTGTTCAGTTTCTCTATGCGACATCAGTTCACAACAAAAGTCATCAAATATGAACTTAATTGGATCAGAACTGGTTCTGAGAGGTGGGTGTTGTCCTTGATGAGCAGCCAGCTGGATTTTACCAACATGAATCGTTTTTATTCATATCGGTGAGATCACTGGATCCTTTCCTTCTTATTCTTCCCTGCACTGCAAAAACAACAAATATATTTTAGTCTAGTTTCTACTGCAAATATCTTATTTCACTTGAATTAACACAAAACTAACTTACAAGTAACTTATCAACAAAACACAGACAATTGTTTTAAGTAATTAATCCCTTAATATCTATGAAAAAGTTCCAGTTACATTGGCAGATAAATTTACATATAACAAGACAATTTTCCCATCTTATAAGTGGAATAATCTGCAAATATATATACAGCTCTGGAAAAAAAACTCAGTTTCTCTGATTTTACTCTTTATAGGTCAATATTTGAGTAAAATGAACATTGTTCTTTTATTCTATGAACCACTGACAACATGTCTCTGAAAAGCCAAGCAAAAATTTAATATTTATTTAAATGAGAAATGGTCAAAATAACGAAAACGATGCAGAGCTTTCAGACCTCAAATAATGTAAGGAAAACAAGTTTATAATCATTTAGAAACAACAATACTAATGTTTTAACTCAATAATAATAATGAGGTTAATAATTTTTTTCCAGAGCTGGACTTTTTTTTCATCAATATCAGTGAATTATTTACTTAAAACAAGCTTCTATATCTTGCTGTTACTTTTATGTGAGTTTTGTCTTAATTCAAGTACAATAAGAAATTTGAAACTAGACTAAAAATGTGTAAGTGTGTTGCTGTTCACAAAGAAGAGAAACAACAAAAATGAGACGTTTGTGCTGGACGAGAGGAATTAAAATGAAAGTGGCTGACAGGAGCTGGGATTATCGGTGGTTTCCCTGGTTTCCTGTTCAGACTTCAGCAGGTGCTGAGCTGGAAAACCGGTAACCGTCACCGACTCCCGCAGAAAAGGTTCCCGGTGGTTCCGCGGTAACCGCGCGGTGATCTCTGGCAGCAGGCATGCAGCCGGAGTCACACGGCTCAGGAATGAGCAGCGGCTCGCTCCTCCTCAGGAAGACACGGCCCACCTGTTGCTGCTGCCGAGCTGCTTCGCCTCGGTGAGGATCTGGGAAGAGACGATCAGATGTTTTCCGTCTTGTTGGGAATGAGTCTCGACACGCTTTCTGAAGATGCTGTCTCCGATGAATCGAAGCGTCCGGCTGTGCCTCTTGTTTTTTTGTCGATTACCTGCGTCTTCTGGCGGACTTGAAATGAAAAGAATAAAATAAAATAGAAGAAGTAGATTTTCATTAACAGAAGACGCAGCGCCACCCAGTGGCTTCCAGCTGCAGTTACACATCTTTATGTATGTCAGTCAAAAAGTAAAAACAGTAATAAACCTAATTATCATGTAAAATGACTTTTAATTTTATGTAATTTGCTCAAAAAGGAGCAGGTAGAAGATTAAACTCAAACATTTAAATCTCACCTTACCAGATAAACTTAAATTATCCCCACATTGAATGACACTTAAACCTCACTTTTACACATTTATGCTTATTTTTTATTTAACTTTTTTTTTTTTTTTACAAATAAACAATAATTTTATATAAAAAAATCTAACTTTTTTTTTTAATTGTTTATATTTTTAAATGTAAATATAAACATAATTTTTATATCTTCTATATCTTGCTGGAAAGAAGATATAAAATAAATATTTTTTATTTTTTTTTATAAAAATGAATACAAAAACATTTTTTTTTTTATTTAATTATAAATTTATAAAAAATATTTATACATTTTTATACCAAGAACATTTTTGGTCTTTGAAACAACCATCCTATACAACATATTTCCCAATAAGCTCCTTTTTGAACAGTTTTTTTTATTTATATTTGTATTTTGTTTAAGCTCATAATTTATCTCACACACTGATGTCTAAAAACTTTTTTTGTTTTGTCTAATACATTGTTGTTTTTTATTTCCATCTCCTCTTAGATTATAACCCTCTGTCCCATTCTCTGTCCGTCTCTAAGCATTTGTTGAGTCTTTTGCTCAGTGTTGTGTTGCTCTGACTGTAAAGCTGTTGTGAGCGTCTCTCTGTGTTTGTGCTGCAGCCATGAAAGCGGACAGGAAGCGGCTAAAAGTGGAAAAATCGGAGCTGGTGAATCAGATGCAGCAGCTGTACACGACACTGGAGAGCAGAGAGGAGCAGCTGAGGGAGTTCATACGAAACTACGACCAGCACAGAAAGGTAACAGCAGCCTGGTGTTCTGAAGTTTACAAAACGTATTTACCGTATTTTTCGGACTGTAAGCCTCTACTTTTTCCCCCACACTTTGAACCATGCGGCTTATAGCCCGGTGCGGCTTTTCTGTGGATTTTTCTTCGACCACCAGGGGGCTCTTTAGCAAGAAGTGAATCATTGGAAGTCAAAATTGGAAATCAGAGAAGAAAGTGCTGATTTTCATTTAGAACAAGCACATGCTATTAGCAGGCACGGCTGAGAAATGTTTTCAAACTCATATGATGCAGCTTTTAAGTTGCATCGATAGCCGCTGCACGTAAACTCGGCGTGAACGAATCCATGGTTCAGCGTTGGAGACGCAGGGCTTAATGGCAGATTTGTTAGTAGCCCCCTGCTGCGTCATTGTGGAAAACCGAGAGCGGTGGAGATGCCAGCGGCTTACAGCCCGGTGCGGCTTATATATATGTACGTTTCCAGTTTGTTTGGTTTTTTTTATTATTTGTAGGTGCGGCTTATAGTGAGGCCCGCTCTATAATCTGGAAAGTATGGCAACTCACTTTAACTTTCCCACATTTTATCCACAAACTTTGGTGATTTTATTTGACAGACCAACAGAAATATTTGTGCAAAAGTGTTCAAAATTCGGAAGATGATCCCTGAATATCATAAATAATCTGTGACAGAGTGTAACATGTTATTAGTGAAATAATCTGCCAGAAGAACTAGCACTTTTCAGTAAATATTGAGGAATTATTTAGTTAACGCAAGTTCTGTACTTTGGTGAAAAGTTACTTGTAAATTAGTTTTCTCAACGGTACTAAGACATTTGCACTAGAAACCAGCTTAAAACACTTGGTAATATTTTGTGTTTTTACAGTGTGCAGCAGCTTTACTGCATTTGTAGCTCCTGCGATTAACTGAAGCAGCTCCGTCGTTAATCAGCGACTGCTCTGCGTGTGTCTCTGCAGGAGAGCGAGGATGCGGTGAAAGTCCTGGCGAAGGAGAAGGATGTTCTGGAGCGGGAGAAATGGGACCTGAGGAGGCAAACCAAAGAATCCACGGAGCAGGCCAACATGCTGCGCTCTCAGATAGACATGAAGGAGAACAGGATTAAGGAGCTGGAGGCCGAGCTCACCATGGTGAGTCATCGTGAACATTAGCAGAGAAAACACGCCGTCAGTGAAAGATTCTGTCAGAATCCGTGAGATGTGAAAGTGGCAGCGGGATGGGTTCTGTGGAGAACTTCCTCTGGTTAGCAGGAGGATGTGTGTGTGTTTGTTCTGCGGCGTGTCGGCTCCTTCGAGGTTCAGCTGCCACTCTGTGAGCCATTAATCTCTCCTCCCGTCGCGAGTCGCAGCCGCCCACAGACCCTCACATCAAGCTGCAGTGCAGATCTGATTTGTTGGCACATCGCCTCCGAATCCGTAGCTAAATATCATTCCGTCGACTCTCATTTCCTTCTCCCCCTCTGCTAGGTGCCACTGAGCGTTTTCGAAGATGGAAACGTTTAGAAAAAGCATGACGCCATACTTTTTTGTTGTTTTTGCATTTCATTTGATTCTTTAGCTGATTTTTATTTCATTTTCAGGACTGAACCTGATCGTCTGCAGAGAAAATACCGTAGGTCACTGACCTGTGAAACATTCAGTCAATAAAAGTGTTCAGACTTCACGAGATTAACCAGTTTTGACTTCAAATCATAAATAACTTGGTAAATAAATAATCTGACAAAATGTAACAACGAGGTGGTTTACAAAGAATTATTACCTGAATATTTAGAGCTGATCAGAAAAATGTATCACTTTTCTCCGTTGTTATCAAGCTTGACGTTTCCACTGATTATTAACGCCACGCAACAAAAATAAAAAAAATTAAATATGAGATTAAAGTAATAAAATGAGGAGAATAAAGTCATATGAGAATAAAGTCTTTATATTACAACTTTATTCTCCTAATATTATGACTTTAATCTTGTAATTTTGTTTTCTCTTTTTTTTCTTAGTATGGTTTGTTGTATGAAGTAAACTTAAATGGTTAAATTAAATTAGTAAAAAATAAAACAGCTCTTATCCTTTTATTTATAGGTTTTATTCTTGTATTCAGTTCCTTGCAAACATGTAAATTCCCCTCATACTTTTTTATATTTCGCTGTGTTACAACAAACCTAAAACTCCTGATTTTATATCACAGATCAACCGAAGTTGTCAATTAATTTAAATAGTGAGAAGTAGAAGCAACATGGTTTATTTTACAGATAAAAATCTAAAGAACAGCGTGATGACCTTTAATATTCAGCCTAATTTACTTTGATGCTTCTCAATAGGAAGACAAGTTACACTGCAAAAACACAAAACCTCACTAAGTATTTTTTGTTTCTACTCCAGTCATCTTAATACACTTGAAATAAGACAAAACTAACTTACAGGAAACTTTTCACTCAAACATGAAGCTTGTTCCAGGTCAGTAATTCTTTAATATTTTTGAAAAATTCAGGATTCACCGTCAGATTATTTCACTTGTAATATGGGAAAAATGTCTCGTTAAAAGTAAAATAATCTGCCAAAGGAAGCGGTACTTTTTCATCAATATTAGGGAATTATTGACCTAAAACAAGCTTCAGGGTCTTGCTGAAGAAATATCTATAAGTTAGTTGTGTCTTATTTTAAATCTCTTAATATAATTTCAATAGAAAATAAGATTTTGTGTTGTTGTAGACCTAAGTGAGGAAGGTTACTCCAACCTGATTGATCTTTAAACTGAAATAAACGACGACAGTTTTCTTTCCTAATTCCTAAATGTCTGATCAATATTCCTGAGACAATATTGATTATTCCCGACGCTAAAACTAATCATTTTAGAGTTTGTGGGTTTAAAATCTGAAAGGAAAACTAAATAAAAATAAATAGTTGTGATGTTTGTGTGTCTTGTTTTTCCAGGCCAAGCAGTCTCTGGCCACGCTGACGAAAGACGTCCCCAAGCGTCACTCGCTGGTGGTGCAGCCGGAGCCGCTGGTGAACGGGAGCCAGGAGTGGGTGATGCAGGCCGACCTGCCGCTCACCGCCGCCATCCGGCAGAGCCAGCAGACGCTCTACCACGGACACAACGCTGACCGGCAGGGTAAGCGCCGCGCCGCCCTGCAGCGCAGCGCCGCCCTGCAGCGCCGCCGTCTTGCTTGGTGTTTCCGTCAGTCAGTGAACTAACAGAGGGCTTTCTGGAGGTTTCCTGAACTAACTGTGGGGAATTTCCAATGTGTGTGTGTGTGGATGTGTGTGTGTGTGTGTGGATGTGTAGCTGTGGTCAGGATCAGCCCCTGCCACACTCGCCAGCCGTCTGTGATCTCTGACGCCTCAGCAGCTGATGGGGACCGCTCGTCCACGCCCAGCGACATCAACTCGCCTCGTCATCGGACGCACTCCCTCTGTAACGTAAGAAATGGCCCAGTAGCCCCAGAAACCCCAGTAACCCCAGCAACCCCAGCAACCCCAGTAACCGCACCTCCGAGGTTTCCTCTCTGCTCTTCCTTTTCTTTGGTTTGTCTTTCTCCGTCCTCTCGGCTTGGTGGCTTCAGTCTGTCTGCTCAATAAGTGGTAATTCAGTTATTTTAAAGAAATACTTAGATTTCCAAGCTCTTTGAATTATTCCTGTTCACGTTTTTGCATCAATCAAAAAAAGTTATGATTTTATAATATGCTGTAAATAACGTTTCTTTTAATGTTTCTTTTAAGACCTTAAGAGAAACGTTACAGACTTTTTGTAACATTATTTTTTATCCAAAGCATCAGTGAAAACCTGAGTAAGTAAACGGATAAGTTTACCGATAATAATATAATTTAATCAAAGCGAAAGGCTTTTGAAGATTTTGCACATTTTTATATTTCCATTGGGTCTCAGTTTCAATGAAACTGAATTAAAACAATTCTGTCAAGAAGAGCGGGTTGAAGATTTCCCACCATGATCTAAAACCTGATGCCACATTAATTAATCCAATGATGTCGTCAAATTGTTAGAGTAATGAATTGTTCAACTGCAACGCCTGAATAAGACGCCGACGTCTCCTCTGATAGATGATGTTCTCATATGACTGTTTACATCCGCCTCTGTCATGATTTTTAATGACTTAATGGGTGTAATAACGCATGATTTCAATTTAATTTCTTATTTAATGGAAACAATTGCAAAATTTAGGTTTTTTCGACATTAGATGACAAACCCAGAACCAGTCTGTTACCTGGATCCATGAACGAAAACAAAAACATTCACATCAAACTTACTTTAGTAGATGCTGGATGGTTTGTGTTTGTGGGTTTCACTGCATGTCTCCTGTCTCTGTCTCAGTCCATGGAAGACCTAGAAGACCAGAAGCGTAAGAAGAAGAAGGACAAGATGACTCTGGGATCTCTGTCACGGGTTTTCACCCGAGGAAAGCAGCGCAAGTCACTGGACCCCGGCTTGTTTGATGGTACAGCCACCCCTGATTATTACATAGAGGAGGATGCCGACTGGTGAAGCTGAATGAGCGTGTGTGTGGGTGTGTGCGTGTGTGTGTGTGTGTGTGTGTGTGTTACATGTGGACACCCCCATGTTTTAACTGTGTGTGTCTGGAGGAAGGAGATGGATGGATTGTGATGAAAACAGAGACTGCTGTCGCCGTAAATGTACAGTACACACCCCAAGAAAAATGTATGATTGTAAATTAAATGTATATATTTATAGTTGTACATGTATGCATATGTATATATGTTTACATGCATATAAATATATATACAGGGTTATTACAATGCGTAGACATGTTTATGCTGTATTATCTTCTAAATGTCTTCATGTTTTATGTTTTTTTATATAAATAGACTTGAAGGACTGCTGTTTATATGTACATATAGGAGCTATTGTGAAAAATAGTGTTTAAATGTTAATGTTATCTGGGTTTTGTTACTCTATAGTTGCTTTCATCATGGTTTGCAGCATTTATTTCTCTTTTTTTTGCCAGTTTTTAAACCTTTTTCCTGCAACACATCAGGAAGCATTAGAAGAAAGCTTTGGGAGTTTATGTTGATCTGCTTCGTGTTCATTCATATTACACTGTGTGCAGCAGGGAGGGGTTTGAAGATCTCCTGCATTTTATACTGAAAACGATTAGGGATGTCCCGATCGATCATTTCAGGTTCAATATTTCTCAATACCGAGTCAAACTTGGAAGTGACCCAACAACCTGTCTCTGTTGCTGCCGTTCCTCTACCGCTGTGAGATGAGAAACCCAAGTCAACTAGATGAAATTTGAGAACATTTCAAAATCTAAAGTTTCTGAACTCGGGCGTCAAAGCAGAAAACAGCTCAGCCCTGAACTGTGAAAAGACTCATAGTATTTATAGCTTTATTTTGTCACTTAATTCCAGACTAAAACCAATGAGAACCAGTCCCATACAAGTAATTTTTTTCTGAAAAACACCAGTAATACAGAGCCCCTCTCATCATGAGCGTGTAAAATATGTCAGTTCTTCACTGTTTTAGCATGAAGTAATGGTATTTCCCATTTCTGACCATTTTCACTAAAACTACTGCTTCAATGAATACAAGTTTTTCCAAGTACCACCATCTTGACAGATTGAAGAACAGTATCAGAGCTGGACTTTTACTCTTCTGGTTTGTTTTGCTTTGCTATTAAAAACCCCCAAAATAACAGAAACATTGTTAGTGGTTGATTAGTTAAAGGAAATCTCTACATTTAAAATTACAAATATTAACAAAAAGATTCCTAGAAGCTGGAAAATTCGTAGCCTTGACCTGAAAATCAAACATGGCTTCTTTGCATTTAAATCCTAGTGATTGGTCCAAACTGAAAAACTGTTTATCTCTTTAAGTCTTTAATTAATGCAGGGTAATTAGGTTAGACACATGCCAGTCAAGGGAGTAACTAAAACCAGCGAGTAGCAAAGTACTGAAAATAGTCTTTCTCTTCTGATTATCTTCTGTTTCGACCGTTTGACCGAAAGTGTCGGCGACGACCCAGTTTTACAAGCTAAATTTGCTGTACCGTAATTCCACGACGCTTTACGCAATCTGAAAAATTTCAACGGTTTCTGAAAAGGGAGACGTTGCGCTTTCCAGCCAATATTGGGTTATTACGGTAATTTCGCTCCCGCCGTAGCAAGGAGCATGTGACGAGACACTCTCTTAATAGACGGTAAATTGCGAAAACAACCTGGTTGATATTGAAAGTTCTAGTTGTTAGGGAGAAATGGACAGTATATATTTACTCACAGGACATTTAAATTACTGCGTACAATTAAAATAGGCAAAGGTATCCAGGCGTAGAGTTGGAACTTGGGCTCCAAAGGCTAAACTGTGTATGTAGCTGCGGCGACCAGAGAACGAGATCAGCCATTATTCAGACCGATCCGGAGCCCGGACTGGATCAGATCGGAACATCCCTAAGCGTTATGAAAACCACTGGCAGACCAGCAGCCTTTTTATGGAAAGCACAACTTCAGTGAGTTAAAAACACAAATACAGCGCTAGCTTTCCAAACCATGCGCAAAAAGTGCCAAAAGTTTAAGCCTCATCAGCTTTAGCTTAGTCATAGCAGCAGCCATGTAACTCTGTTAATGTCTCGACTCATTTCCAGCTAACATGTGCCAATCTGAGACAAAGGAATGTGCTTTAAATACATGCATGGTCCCTCCGTGTTGCTTTGATTAGATATCTGTTCATTTCCTGTCAAGTAACATGAAAACATCCCTTCTGTGTTACTTTTCCCGTTTTTATACCAAACCTTGCATTACCAATGCCTGCACCCTGACTTTACTAAGAATGTTCCTATTTTTGTTTTATTTTTTTGTTCACACCCTCCTCAATTCCTGCAAATGTGGCTCTAATAAACCTGTTAAAAAGCTTTGTAAATTAGGATAACAATACATGCGCAAAAGATGAAATCTATTGAAGTATTTTATTTAAAGAGTAAAGAAAAGATAAACAGAGTTAATTCCTGATATTTATCTGCCTGCAGCTGTTGCAGTCAAATGTTGAGGAGGTTTCCAAGTGAATTATAACTGAAATGAAAATCCTATTTTAAAAATAAAACCAGAAAGTGAACACGTTGTGGCCGTTGTTCTGTTCCATGAGTAATCCTGTTCCTGTGTCTCAGTCTAACGTGTGTGTGTCTCCTCCCGCTCCTCCTGCCATTCCCTAATGGCAGCTCCTCCTAAACCAGTGAGTAACTCCTCATCTGTGATTACCAGCTGTCTGTTTCTGCACCTCGGGGATTATTCATATCGCTCATGTCCATTCAGAAAAACACAAGTTTGTGTCGCTGTGCGTTGAGGAGAAAAGAAGGGAAGAAAGAGAGGGAAGGAGTTTGCAGTGAGGCTGGGATTTGCATGCAGCCCTTTGTGTCAGCATGTGGAGACGAATCTCCCTGGATTCGTCGGTTCACAACAAGTCAGTGTTTTTAGTCTTTCTCAAAGGCGGTTAATGGGCAGAAGCATGAGGTTTTATGAATGATCCCTGTGTCTGTAATACATTTTCCTAATGGTAGTAAGTCTTGTCACATTAATCAGATAGTTAATAATAATAATTAACACTTATCTTTACAGTCAGCTGTGAATCTCAAAGCAAATTTGACAAATCTAGATGCAACTTGACATGTTCAGAGAGACTATTCTCAGTTTTTTTTAATTAAACAATGTTTGATCATTTCAGTTTATTCAAAAACAACAAAAAACAGAATACATTAACACAAATATTGTAGCACCATCTGGTGGATTTATGGTGTAATCTTTGTATTTAACAAAAACATAAACAGTTTAGCTACGATTGCAGATGCATCTCACTAAATCAAACTATATAAATGTATTTTGTGCTTAAATAATTCAAATTAAAAAATACTTTATTAGAATTTTCCAAAGAAAAATTAAATGTTCTTGTAACTCAGTAATTAAAATTCTTCAGTTATTGTAGATGGTGATGGCTGTTGGCTGTAACAATCTCCTGTAGCAGTCTGTATCACTGTGAATTTGAAGAAGTCTCTGTCCAAAGACTTCAGTAATTCAATTTAAAAAAGCAAAATAATTACATTACAAATTAAATCTCACATAATTGGAATACTACATATGAAAACGACAAGGAATCTAGTGAGGAAATGTCCAGGAGGAAAAGTCACTAAAGGTCATCACTGACTGTTTGGACTGTTTCCCATCACATACACAGTATTGATGTGACGTCACACTTCAGGGAGCTTTGTAGCTGACAGCCATCTTGGTAGATTCTGTAACTAACTGGCATGACAGTTACTATGTAGTTGCTATGACAACAATAATCAAGCCATGAGTTTAGCACTAGCTCTCTTCTTGTTCCTGTCAAACTTATAAACAATATAAGCATATTACAAGTATTATTCAGTCACAATTTTTGAGTACTCTACCCACATCTGTGTAACAAGATACATTTACTGTAGTAGTACTTATTACAGAACTAGCAAAATTGGCTTGGCTAATGTAGCTTTTATCTGCAAGCAAAGACAAACATGGCCTACATGTTAGTGTACTTACTTTGCCAGTGACCAGAACCGTGTCGTTCACATGAAGAGTTCAAACGTCCTCTACAAAACCGTTGAAACACTGATTGTAGGATTTCAGGTCATGAAGCTTCTCCATGGTTTACACACTTCTTCGTGTTTACTAGTAATTAACCATGTAGTGGGAGATCTGACGCAGCGTGTTTTCATTCTCCGTCTCACATGGGCCTATTCTGACAGCAGCCATTTTGTTGATAGACATTTCTCTTGCACATTGGTCAAGAGTGTCAGTATACTTCGTTTTGTTGGTCTTGAAGCCATGGTTTCTCTATGGTGTGTTTGCGCTGCGTTGCTCACCAAGATGGTCCAGATCACTTCTGGTTCAGACTTAGTGGAAAGTTGAGTGGAAGGATTAAATGTGGCAGAAAAAATGGCTGCACAAGTGACAGGGATGACGGTGACTTTTGGAGAGTTATGAAACAAATTCCATGTAAAAGTTTGGGAGAGACTTGCGACCGTTTCTGGCCCAACAACGGCTGTCAATTGGTACCAGCGCCCCCAGAACTCTGCATGGGAAAGCAGAGAGGTATGGTTGGATGGATTGATGGAAGTTTGGGAGAAATCCACAAGGTGGAGACTGCACCAGTAGTCAGGGCTTCACAGACATATCCAGGTCATGGACTAGAACTGTCACATTTCTCCTCTGCTGCACCAGAAACAACGTCCAGTGTCTCATCTGGGTCAAGGAGGAAGAGAACTGGAGAGGAACTCGGTCTGAACAGATTGGATTTCATTTTTACAAATAAAAGCCTCAAAGTCTGGAGGAAGAGTTGAGAGGCACAGAGTCCTTGTTGCTTGAAGTTCAGAGTGAAGTTTCTGCAGTCAGTGGCCAAACTGGGTTGAGCTGCACCTAACAGTGGATCATGGACAATATGAAGACGAGAAACACCAGAACACTGCAGCCGACCTGAAGGACGCAAACGCCTCAGCAGAGCCACAAGACGATTGATCCCTACCAAAGTTGGACAGTAGTTACATTTATTTTATTAAGTATTGCTATTCTTAATTTAGTGGAATTTCTTTATGCCATACCCACTGTGAGTAACTTCACTGAATGGAAAACAAACATGTTTTAACCAAAAAGTCACCAGACACAGACACACTTGCATAGTTCATACTTATACTAAGTCTAATTAATGCTTATTAAATCATTAACAGAAATAAACTGTTGACATCTATCACTCTACGTGTAATGAACCCAGTGAATTATTAAAATAAATTATTTTTTTATGAATATCCTGATTTACTGAGATGCATCTGTTCATAGAAAAATATTTTTGTCTCTTTTTTTTTGGGGGTGTGTTTATCACAGATGTGACTGTGTTGTGCGTGTGGCGGTGTCTTTTTTTTTGTGTGTTTTCACTATAACAGTCATAAACAATGACACTCTTAATGCAAGTTTGCATTAAAAGTGTCAATATCTATTAAATAATCTAAAGTTGACACTTTTAATAAATTTTTAACGGACTTTCAATTCAAGTTTGCACTAAAACCTTTGCACTTTAAGTGTCATTATTTACTGAATAATGCAAAGTTGACATTTTTAATGCAAATTTGAATCCAACTTTGCATTAAAAGTGTCATTAATAACCAAATGACACGTTAGTTAATCTATGAAGACTCTTTCATGTTCACCACAGGTGTTATGTTCATGACCGTGTTATGTCACAATCCTTCAAATGAAGTGATACCAAAAATCCAGCTCAAACTCCTGGAATCAAAGATCTTACTTTAAGCCTTTATATGTTTATTTTTTTACCTGACATTCTCAGGAGATATTTTTAGACCGTCACTGTGTTTGATTTCCATATCCCTCTGGTCCCGAACCTCTCCTGTATGCCGCGCCCTAACTTCTCCTGACCAACCCAGACTCTGACACACAGCACAGCATGTCGGACGGGGAGGAGCAGCTGGACCGCCTCCAGCAGGCGGAGCTCACCCGCACCACCTGCATGTCCCACTGGAGGGCGGGGGCCGTCCAGGCCTGGATGGAGGTGGTCATGGGGATGCCCATGTACATCCGAGCCTGCTCAGAAAATGTCAAAAGTGGAAAGGTTTGCCTTTACTTTCACTTTCTCGACCTTTCTTTTTGTTTTAATGAATTTTAAAGTAGCATAACCTTTCTTTAAGAACGGGGTTTTTTTTGGCTGTTTAGGTGCTGCTGAGTCTGACGGATGAGGATTTAGAGCTGGGTCTGGGTATCGGTAATCAAATTCACCGCAGAAAAGTTAGGCTGGCCATTGAGGACTACAGGAGAGCAGAGGGGGAGCAGGGGTAAGCAAACGTTGCTTTTTCAGAAATTTGAGATTTTAATGTCTCAGCTAACTTTAGTCTGTGAGAATTATAAGATAAAATCGTCATTCAAAGCTACTTTTTTCCCTGGAAGTCACATTTTAGCTGTTATTAGTCACTTATATTACGCAGTGAATGTACGCAGTTTATTTTTATTTTTTGAACAAACAACGGCACAAAAAAACAACGAACTTTTTGTATCCTAGCAACGCAAGACAAGATGAAACCAGATCCGGTTAAGCACGCTTCAAAATAAAACACTTCCTCTTTCCAAAATAAATCATGTTTGGCATTTAAATATATTTCACTTCACCTTTTAAAATTATACTATTATGTGTTATGTGAAAAGGGGAAAATATAAATTAATACTTGTAGGAACTATTTCTCTATTTTCAGTTAAATCTCAGAATTCAGATTATTTATTTATTTTATTTTTTGCTTATTTTCTAGTTGATTTATCATTAGAATTTTTATTTAATTTGTTATTTAAAATAAGTTCTTTGGTTAGTAATTCACTTAATTAATTAGTTGAATTCACCTTTTGCTTTGATTGAAGTTTTTTTATTTCTGAGTTAGAGTTTTAGACAAATAGTCACTACAATACTTTTTCCTGGCTGGTTTTCATTCATGATTTCTTTAAGAAGTTATAGTAACTGTGAATATTTTTATTGAGTGAATCAAATAAAAAAATAAAATGGAAGTGAAATGAATTTATATAATCATGTTAAAATGAGTGAATAATAATCATGTAAATGATACTTAACATATAGCTGTAGATAAGTCACAACATCTTATATATGGAGCACAGATGCTGTCAAATTGTGTGTAAGGCCAAAAATGTAAAATGCATCATTTTCCATGACAGATGGAGGCTAAATATTCAAAAGGTTAAAACAGAGTACTTTTCCTATTCTGCATTCAGCCTTCCTGTTATTTCTAAAATTCTAGGTCTCTCTCACTTTATTTGCCAAAAATAGAAAACAATTTGCTTTTAAGCAGCTTCTTACTCCTCACTGGAACTGAACAGAGTCTAGAGTCTAAGCTTGCTCATCAATAATAAGCTTTTATTTCTGCCCTCGTGAAACTTAATTTGTTTGACTCTGATTCATTAGGTGGAATAAATAGTTTAGTCTCTAATCTGTGTCTTGCCATCCTCAGACTGTCTAAAGCATCTGAGCTGGACCATCATTGGGTCTCGACGTCGTGGCTGAGTGACGTCGGTCTGCCTCAGTACTCCCAAACCTTCCAGACCAACTTAGTGGACGGTCGGGTGCTGAACTCGCTCAGCCGCAGAGACCTGGAGAGATTCCTGAACATCTGTGACCATTTCCACCAGACCAGTCTGCTTCTGGCTATCCAGCTCCTGCAGATGCTCAGCTTCGACAAAGAGGTCAGGTCACGGACTTTGCTACAGTGGCTGACTGTTGGTGTGAATAACAATGAAAATTTTACTTTTTAAAAAAATCACATAACTGTACAGCAGACAGGAAATTTAACCAAAAAAGACACTGATTAAAATATCTCTCAATCCTTTAAAATTTGAGAGTCAAGGACCAAGGTTTTAATTTTCAGTTCACATTTGTGTTTGTTGGGTTTAACAAATAAAATTATACCGATGTGTCACCAAAGCCTGGCCATGATTTCATTAAATACATTCTTAAGAAGTCACTTTTTTTTCTTTCCTTTTTTTCAAGGCCCTGCAATTACGGCGCTTAAAATGTGAGCATGAAAACCGGGACCCGCTGGTCTGGACGTGTCACAGAGTGATGAAGTGGATCAAGGACATAGACCTCAAGGTAGGAGCAACCCCACACACCACCATTGTTTACCCCACACACCACCATTGTTTACCCCACACACCACCATTGTTTTGTAACTGTAGACCTTCACAGGATATTGAAACTTTTCACCTTTGTGATATAAATGCAGCTCTGTAAAACACTAAGAGCCCACTGCACTGAACCCCATTGAAAACCTCCTGGTTTTTCCACCAAATATTGATCTCTGAACTCTTCCTGAGTTAAAACATTCGTGTTGTTGTTTCTAAATGAATATGAACTTGTTTTTGTTGCATTATTTGAGGTCTGAAAGCACTGTATTTTTTTTTTTTGTGGTTATTTTGACCATTTCTCATTTTCTGCAATTAAACACTACATTTTTGCTTGGAATATCACAGACATGTTGTTAATAGTTCAGAGAATAAAAGAGCAATGATCATTTGACTCAAACATAAACCTATAAAGAGTAAAATCAGGGAAACTGATGATTATAAGTGATCGCTTAATTTTTTTACATAGCTGTATTTCATCAATCTATATCTAAAGTGTAAATGTTAAACTTTTCATCTCCCACAATAAATAAATACTGTATTTGAAGCTTTCTTTTCCTGGTATGGTCGCAGTGACATCACTGTGTTGTGCTTGTTAGCATCTCAGACACTTTTATGTGACTCATTTCTTCCTCATCTTTCTCTGTAGGAGTTTGCAGAAAACCTTCAGGGAAAAGGCATTCACGGTGCAGTAATGGCTCTGGACCAGTCCTTCGACACAGAGGCCTTGGCCAACGCTCTGGGAATCCCCAGCAACAAACACATGCTGCACAGACACCTGTATGAAGAAATGAAGTCACTCTCTGCTCCGCTCAGGTAGCATAAACACTCTGCCCCCTGCTGGTGGTGTTCATCCCTTCAGCACTGTGCAGTAAATAAATGATTTATTAACATTGCTGCTAGTCTGGAATGTCCCATAAATTCTTCTGTGTTGTTAATCTCTGAATCTCTTTCCTCTCTGTCTACAGTAACACAGAGCAGGGCTCTGAGGTTATCAGCTCTTCTTCACCTGTGGCTGTTAACCGCTTTGCTGATGAAAGGTCCTCCATCAGGAGATTAGGAAAGGTACCTTGTCATTTCTCACCTATCAGTGAACGACTGGCCCGCCGGTCTGAAGTCCAAAGCTGAAGTCACTGGTTCCTTTGTGCTTGTTAAAGCACAAACATTGCTAACAAGAGTACAATGACAAATTAAACACCTCAACCATTTAATTTTAGGAGATTATCTCAAAACCCACAAAGGCTTTGAGATTGGAGTAAGTTTCTTTGTTTCAGCAGAGAGAAGATAATCTGGAAATACCTCGCTGTTCTACGGGAACATTTAACCTGCACAGTTAGTGCTTTTCATCCACGAACCTTTTAGAATAATTAAACTGAAGAATAAATGAGAAACAGACATGAACATCATTTTGGAAGGTCATTGTGAGTTCATGAAAATACTGCGTTGAGTTGGAAATGCACCCACTTCACTCTGTAAGTTATTTCTAGTTTCCACATTTAATATAAATATTTTTTTTTTCCTTTTTGTATCAAGTAAAAAAACAAAAAAAACATGCAAAGACCTTTTCAGACACAAACCAATTGAAATTAATACAAGAAGCTTTTCAACTCGCCAAACTACAAAACTTTAAGCTTGAAATACCAAGTCTGTCACCAGAAGGATTGAGTTATTATCAGATACTTCAGATAATTAATCATTTTTACCGTTCAGCTGCATTTTATATAATTTTTGCTCTGATACAAACCTTTCCAACCCAAGGCTGATGACCACGCTGTTGTTCGGGTGAGCTTCTGCAAAGTAGAACAAAATGTCCCCAGAGGTGCAATGATTTGGTGAAATGGTGGTGAAGGTCCATGAAGGCAGCAGACTTATTCATAATGAAACTATAATAGTAAAAGTTACTTGTTAGTTTTGTCTTTTAAACTGGACTAATATTATTTACTGTAGAAACTAGACTAAAATACTTGGTAAGTATAGCTTTCAGTACTACTACCACAGTATTCAAACACAAATTTAAAACATAAATGGACAACATCTTGTAACTGCTTTCATCTAAAACAGAGAAGACAAAATCCTTAACTGAAAATATTTTAAAATTTTCTCTCTTTTGGAGAGAAGTCTTTTTTTCAGACAGCTGACTAGCAGTCTCCAGCAACAGGTTGGGGAGGGACTGCCTTGAGTCCGTAGGAAAACAAACAAATAAGCAGTTTAATTTCTTGTGCCTTCTTTTCAGAGTCCGCTGAGGCTACGCGCAGAAAGCCACTCTGTGGAGCGTGGCCTGGGTTTCCATGGGAACTGTGGCTCTCTGCCCAGAGAGGCCAGAGTTCACGCCGTTCCCCGCGCCAAAGGAAGCCCCATGCACACCTTCAAGAGCGTCGAAATCACCAACGTGTGAAGGAGCCGTGGAGGCCTCCTCTGTTTGCACCACCGTTGGTTGGAGCTCTTCTAAAGGTGTAGCCAACGTTATTCTGTAGATCAGATCTGCTTCTGTAGGCGGGAATAATGCACCTCAACAGACCTGATGTAGCTGTTGTACATTGATGAATTGTCTAAAGTCATTTTTGTTTTTTAAGTTATAGTTTTTTGACTGAGGTTTATATGTAATTAATAAAAACAAGCAGAAATCATAAAAAAAAACTCAAAACTGCACTCAGTGCCCCTGTGATGCCTTATGTAAAAAGTCTCATGATCTCAGTGCTTCTGTCTACTTCTTTATGTGACCTGAGGTATGTTGTTTGTTTACATAAAACTTGTACATGTTTTTACATTCACAGATTAGAACAAACAGGTTGATTATGCTGTTTAAAAGTCTGTTTATTTCTCTTATGGTGCCATGTTTGCTAGAAAAATTAATTTGTGGATTGAGCAGCGGAGTTGAGTAAGAAGGCCCCTGAAAACTCGCCATATCCTCCCTCACAATGCCAATCCTATTTATTAGATATGGTTATTGACGTTTGGGAAAACCAAGAAACATGCCAAATTAATAATTTATTCTTACACTGCAGTGAGATGCCTTCCTGTTCTTCAACAAGGATTTGTTTTGGGCATGAACCCAAGTCAAACCCAATTCAGTTGAGTTTATTTACAGCATGTAGCAGAAAGTCACAGTTCAGTTCATTATTCGTTTTAAAAGTTTCTGTCTAAGGAAACCAAGTTGAATATATTGAGTCACTGACTTGCAGCATTTTCTCCTTTTAGACCAACATGTAGCAACAGTCATTCACATTGTGTCGCAATCTCTTATGCTGAGCATGCATGTGGCGACAGTAGAGAGAAAAAACTCCCCTTTAACAGCCACGACTGACTGGCTTGTTTGAAAATACATAGCATACGCACAAAGAGACAAGCACTGATCAAGGAGTACTTTCTACATCAGAAAAAAGTTAAAGGAAGTAGTAGCTTTTTAGTGGCTTCATCTCGGAGAGAAACAAGTCGATTTTATTTAATTTGAAAGCAAAAGCTCACTCGGAGACAGAGTTAAACAGGCAGGTTTATCATCTGTAGACAATGTTTTAGGTTTTGGCAGCATTATCTCAGCCAAATTGAGCGCCAGACCAGGTGTAGCGTCTATGAAAAGTGAAAAGCTGAGAGAAAACATGAAGCTAAAAGCTGAATTAACAGCAAATAATGTAAAATTGGAGAGTAGTAGGAGAATGTAGCAGCTAGAATGATGAAATATGGTCATTACTGTATGTCTTCCAGCAGCCTAAACCTTTAGTAGCATAGTTAGAGAGATAGATCGGGGAAACCTAAGTCGCTCTAAATATAAGCTTTATCAAAAAGGAATGTTTTAATCCTGGAAAATTAAGCCTTTAAGCAAACAATCTGTCTACTTTTAAGTAGATATAAAGGCTAAACAGGAGACTGATAACTAAAAGATCTGCCTCCCATTTTACTTCACTGAATAACCTCAAGTGCTCCATGGGGTTCAAGTTTTAAATGCCGGCTGTTTCCTCTCCCAAATTTTGGATGTAGAGTCCAAAAACCTGGCTCTGTTGGGGCGAGCATCAACTTCTTTTAGGATAGACTTCACTTCCTTGGAGAGCAGATACAGCAGGCAAACCAGTGGATTGCCGCTGGTTTCAGATTGGATCCATTGATGACAAA
Organism: Poecilia formosa; assembly: GCF_000485575.1. Taxonomy (NCBI): domain Eukaryota; kingdom Metazoa; phylum Chordata; class Actinopteri; order Cyprinodontiformes; family Poeciliidae; genus Poecilia; species Poecilia formosa. The sequence goes on from NW_006799941.1 coordinate 3,857,216, forward strand.
CTTTGTGTTTAATTGAGGGAGGTCGTCATACTGCCTCTGATTGAACCGTCATACTGAGCTTTGCTGCGTAAACCCACAAATGTAGAACATGGAATTAGGGGAAAAGTTTTAGCGTGTAATAGGCTGTGTTCACACTGCAGCCTGAAGTGACACAATACCTGCATCTGATCTTTTCATGACACTCTGAACAACACAAGTCGGATTTTTCTAATGCGACCCAGGCCACCGATCTTTTTAAAAGTGACCTGAATCTGAACGTCATTGATACTCGACAAACGTCACTATTGTGCGTCCTGATACGCGCAAGGAGGAAGAAAAAACAACAACCATGGCTGACGGTAATGAGGATTAAGTTGTTAATATGCTGGCTCTGGTCGGATAGCAACTTTAACATCGTAAACTATGCTGCACCGTTAGCATCCATGCTGTAATCTATGTGTGACGTTATTGCGCCCTCTACTGCGCATGCGGGTCACTTTCAGGTCGTTAGCAGTTCACACTGAGACGTACACGTCGCATATATTTGGAAGCGTGAACGACCACGGCAAAATATAAAATAATGTAATTACTATTTGATAAAAAAAAAATCGGAACTGGGTCACTTAAGGCTGCAGTGTGAACGTAAAAACCCAGAATGCATTGATTTCATTCAAAGCACAACAAAGGAGGTATTTTCAACCTTTGAGTTGGAGGACATGGCAAATAAAAAAAATAAAAAAAAGAGTAGGCGTGTGTTTACAATCTGGCCATTTGTTAATCATTTTCGTAGATCTTCGCTCCAGACAGAGTAGTCACTAGTTTTAAATATTGGTGCTGCTCAGAGCAGTACTGTTGATGATTAGTAACCATTATGATCCAGTATTTCATAAACCGTCAGTATGTCTAGTGTGACAAATAACTGAAGAGCTATAGAAACTGATGTATGTTTACGTAAGCATTGACCGAAACTAGAATGTAAACTGCACCCTGACGCCGTGGATTATGCTCTTTGTTATTTAATTAATAGGTTTACCAAACTAGAATATTAAAGTTCACATAGGTTTCAAATTACCTTAATTGTTGTTGTAAATGCACAAAGGTTGTCAAAGCAACAATCCCTCATGCATAAACATCTTATATTTTTTATAAAATTGGGTTAAATCCAAAATCAAAAGTAGATTTTGAATTCCAATTGTCTCTAACGCCATAGCACCGTAATAATTTAATCAACAGCCATGTTTTATCATCACCCTATTTTATTTTGTTTTTTGTTTTTTGCTTTGATCTTTCAGACATAAAAAATAGCAGCAACCTCCCTCATGAATGGACTGAGAATAATTAAAATCAAAGAGCTTTGGTGAGATTAGCGGAAGCATTTTTTACCACCTCAACTCATTATGTGCTTTATAAGAACTCAGATCAGATGACGACTTAAACTTAACCAGAATCAGAAGGTGTAAATGTTCAAAACTAAAGGTTCTACAATCAAACTTTAAAAAGCTAATAAAAATTAAAACCATCTGATCCAAATCTATCAAATCCAGCAGTAAAATCTGCAAACTAAGAACAAAATGGGTGACAATGAAGTGTTAACAGATGAGTAAACATTATGATAAATACTTGCTTAATAACCGTTTGTCAGCAGGTTTTTGTGAGTAACATGAGCTTCCTGAAAATACTACGAAGCATTTCCAGGACGTGTCTAAATATAGGTCTTGAGCAATATTTCTCCAGACTTTTCTGAAGGTCTTTCAATGTTTTTCTTTGGACTTTGGCTTCTATGAAACTGTAAAGACTCTTAATCTGAAGGGATGAACCAGGATGTTGGTTAGAAATAACAAAAATCTTAAAATCTGACTATAATAATCTATGTAATATGTGTCTAAAGGTACAATATTGAAGGAAATTCAGTTCAGTTTCACATGCTGTTGTTTTGAATAGCGCACGTCTCCAGTGTCGGGATCATGGGTGTGGAAGTCAGCGTTCTGCTGAGTCAGCACAGTGTACTTCACCCACTTTCCTCAGTTTGTCAGCAAATATTAGTATCATGTGATTTTCATGTAGAGGTAGAACATGAATATGAATGAAGCCAAAGAATAAAAAAAACTATTGATCAAGACCTTCAGGCTTCTTTGATGCAAAGTATAGAGATATCAGGGGTATATTTTTACATCTACATAATGTAATAAGACAGTCTTTCTTTTCTAAATCTGTTATAGTCCATTGCTCTTATCCAGTACATCAACGCTAATTATTGTGTTTTTGCACAAATGTAAATTATAATAAAATTTTCTCTCTGAATTTGACGTTTGCCATCTGATAAATTTCACGGTGGTTTGGTTCTAAAAGTTATAATGTATAAACCTGAATGTTCTTTACATCCTTAATAAAGGCAACCCTGCTGTTTTATTAATAAATCGGTTGCAGAGTTGGATTTTGCTTGCATATTTGTGACAATATGAAATGTTCTCAGCCCACGCTGCCCCCTCATGTTCTGCAGAACCGGTTCGGCTGCCAGATTCGAGGCGTCGCCTCCAGTCAAACAGCAAAAACTGTTTAAGCGGGAAGATCGGACGAGTCCGAGCCTGTTCAGAGGGATAAGAAGGAAGGATTTCACATTGTGTGATTTTTTTTGCACACAGACTAACATGACCTGGACTTTAATAGTCCTCTCCAAACTGCCAACAGCTCTGCATATATCCTACATGATGCAATAACTCCACTAACAGTGGATGTAAAAACTAATCCTAAATGTTGGCGTGAACGTTAGTACATGTTTACAACAATGTGTAAATCTAACACAGTTTTTAAAATTTCTATGAAATAAACTTCATTCTTTAGATTTGTAACCTGCAGATATGTGATTTAAATCTCAAATTACTGTGGAAACTTGTTCAGTAGACCAGTTTGGGAAGATTGGATCTTTGATTTTCCAGCAAGTTGGTAACTCTGTGGCTTCATTGGAACTAAGATTCTCAACAAAACATTTCCGTTGATCTAAAGATTCAGTGCTTTATGCTTTCAGAAACATGCCATGCATACCTTGAACGTAGCACACCGTTATTTACTTTCTGCCACCTTGAACCAGTTTGTTCGTCCGTCTTTAACATCAGAATCCACTGAGTTTCTGCTGTCTGGTTCTCTGTATTGGCCTAAACATGCAAACCCAGTGAAGTGATCGTATGTAGACTGGTGTAGTTTGGTCACCCACTGGTTCATAGACAGCAGCATTTATCTTGGCTTAGCAGTTAGTTGACAGATTCTGTTTGAGAAAGGCAGCAGACTTTTGCAAAATTGACTTAATTGTAACTCTATTGGTTTTCAATCCATTCTAAAGTTTTTATTGAACTTGAGTTTTTAGTGTTATCTGTTTATATATTGATAAAGATTTTTTTAACTGGTTCTGGAAAGTTTATAATTAAAACCAAGCTAACAAAAAAAAGTTGTTTTTTTTTAGGTTTTTTGGGAAAATAAATGTAAAAGTCTCAACCTGTCAGTGGTAAATGTAGATCAGATTTTAATCCGGAACTACTTTCAGCTTTTCTTTAGTCAGAGCTGAGTTTATATCCCACACATAACCAGCGTTTTTATATAAACAGAGTTTACATCCTGATGAAACTCACTCTGAAACAATACAAATAATCCAAATTCATTAGATTTAATAAAAGAATAACATCTAGTATAATATAAAATGTAGTCACGTCTGCATTTGGTTATTTTTCTTAAGTGAAGGATGGAGCTGGGGCAAGAAATGCACTGAATATTTTTGTGTTTAAGAATAAAACAAAGGTTTCATTTTGCACAAAATGTGTTTTAAAGAATCTCTATGGCGTTCAGCTGTGACCAGTCTAAGAATTACTGATTATAAACAAAAGATTAATAAATGTTGTCAAAACAACTAAAAAAAATACACAAATCAGCCTTTTTTAAGCTGCTGCCTATCACTGGTTACCCAGTCCCCCTTAAAAATAATTTTTAAATCTCATTACTGACTTTTTAGTTAAATAAAACAATTAAAATTAATAAATCATCTTAACCTTAATCTGAAGTTGTGATTCATACTCTAACTTTAGCATCATTTGACACCTGCAATGTATGGTAACGTTTATTACAATGTTGACTCTATGGAGGGTTGTAAATAATGAGGTCTATAGGCATTTATGGCAGAATCCACCAATAAACATAAAGGTAAGGTAATTTATTTATATATCACATTTTCAGCAATAAGGTAATACAAAGTGCTTTACCGGAATTAAAAAGAAACATAAACAAAATAACCAAAGGAAAGAGCAAAGGAAGAAAAATAATCTAATGTTGATCTAAAGTATGTAAACGAGGTGCTCCTGTTCAGGGTTGATAAGTTTCCTCTGGTCCATTTTTGGGTTGGAAGAACAGGAGTCTCTCTGCATAATAATCTAAAACTTAATCCAAGAAGTAGAATATTGGTCTAAACAGAGAGTACTCTGCAGTTTCTGAAAAAATAAGCTAAAGAGTGAGTAATCTAATTCCCTTTCTTGTTTAAAAGTGAGTACGCCCCAGTTTCTAAATAACTGATAAGTAGATGAAAATACAACATTGGATAGGATATAACAAAGACACGCTGGCAAAGGCGTTGAGGTCAAGGAGTGTGTGTTTAGTGAAAACAGTGAGACAAAAGTACACACATTAAATGGGCCATTTTTCATATATAAAATATATGAAAGTTAAGTCTATATAAAAGATTTTCTGTGTTTAGCTTTAAAATGAAACTTAAACGCTTCACAGCAGTACAAAAAGGATGAGGGTCACAAGAAAAAAAATAATTTCTGACTTTAATCTCAGAATTCTGTCTTTCATCAGAATTCTCTTTCATCTCTCAATTTGTTTTTTGTTTCTTTAAAAAAACTAATTTTGATCTCAGACAATCAAAGTCAGGATTTTGAGTTTAAACTGAGAATTCTCATGAAAAAAAAGTGAGAATTTTCAGAAAAAAAAGTGAGAATTTTATTTTATTTTATTTTTGGCCCTGATCCTTTTCAGTACCGCTGATTGTGTTATTTTTGCGGTGTTTATAGTTTTGCCCACACAGGACATGAAGCAGAGTGGCTCTAGGACCGGGCAGAACGCGCCGGTTCTGGTACAGCAGGCAGAAGGAGGTTTCACTGCGGCCGCAACCTGTTCAAAGTCCCCTGGTCTCTTTTGTCCCATTAGGGGTCGGGGGTCACGGCAGGAATATTCATCAGGAATTTCACAACACAACAAGTGGGTTTGAGTAGTGGCGTTTGTGTTGTTTTTTGTTTTATTTGTTATTTTTTCTTTCCTGTTTGTGATTTGGTCTTCCTGAATAAACACCTGCGGGATTCAGGTGACTCCCCGATGAAGAGGGAAGTCCTTGGGCGGTGAGCGGTAAAAAGGTAAGGTCGCTTCTAAACTTTGACAGAATAAAACCGGGACGACTTTGTACTCTGCTTAAGTTTTAAAGCGTCCTTTCACTGTAAAGAGTCGCCCAATTATATTGTTGTTGTTATAAAGTCTTTGTGATAAGGTGGGACAGGTCCTCCCTTCCTACTTGACAAAAATGGAAGGAGCAGCCGCTCACTTTCCCTCCGATTATCTCCTCTCTGCACCTCCACAACGTCTTATTGGTGGGGGGCTGTTAATTTGTCACCCTAATGAGCATGAATTGAGTTAAAACTTAGTTGCAGCATAGACGGGTTTTTTTAAAGATTGGAAATTTACTAAAGTCGCACAGGTCACGCCCATGCACGCTGTCAAACAGGTCTGGCGCAAACAACCACAACCCGGTGAATCATAAAACCGGACACAGATGGACAGATGTGTGGGCTTCTCTAGTTTGACAGCTACCGGCAAACCACATGTCTGAAAATGGGATTATAAGTCACGTGTTTTTTATTCATTAAACTGTTCGACACTCGTACTTTCAAAGGGGAAATTAAATCCAGAATAAGTTCTATGATTAATCTGAATTAAGAAATTACTGAAGATTTAGAGGTTAAGAATCTGTTAAAAAGACATATTTTTTTATCTAGCAGATGATTTAAAATGGTGCAACCAGTCAGACAAAAATATATGTGCCAATTCTCAAAATAGTTGATACAAACAATTTGTATAACAAAATAAAGAGTACAAGCAGAAAATCTCACTTTAGCACAAACTGTGGGTGTAAATCTGCAGCTGATATATTACTGTTTATTTTTCAGTCAACTAGCCCTTCTTTTGAATGACAGTTTTGTTTACAGACACTTCATAATTCGTTTTTATTTGTGTTGTTTTATTTATTTATTTTGGATATTTGAAATGTCTTACCGTTGGTTCTAAAGGTTCATTACAATTTAAAGTTTATTGAGCATTGAGAATGTTTTCTTGCATTATCCTTATATTACTTGAAAATGGTCTCAAAACAACATTATTGTTTATCGCAATAACATCTGGGACAATTTTAATCCCAGCAGAAGTTATTGTGACAGACATATATTTACATATGAGTTTCAGTTTGATGTGTAAGTCAGTGAACTTTACCTCAATGACATAACCGTAAAGGATAATCAAACTGATTAAAAAAAATTACCTACCAATAAAGAAATAAACTTCACTGGAGGCTTTTTCAAAGCCTTTTGACATAATTAAGTCATAAAACAAAGGAGATAAAAATGCTGATTAGATTCCAAACCAAATAAATAGTAGAGGTGAGTGTTTCTGTCCTTATAGCTTAAAAATATGAACTATAAAAAAATTATAATTTCACAAAAACTTCCATATTATAAAGTAGAAAACATTGTGCATGTTAGATTTAATGCCTATTGTTTAAAGACATTACAAAGTCAAAAGAAGTACAAAAAGCCTTAAGATTGTCTTCTACCCAGCAAAGTAAACCCTTAGCCTAATAATGGTCTGAAGTTGTGGGTTTCCAGAACTTCTTTCATCATGTAAAAATGTCGCCACAGTTTATAAGAGAAGCTGCTGGAACGACTCCAAAGATTTATCTCATTTGAATCTTCTCCCTCTTATTCGTCAGCTTTATGGTTATGACAATTTATGCCCTTTAAAAATTACCAATAAATCAAAAATACTAAATTCAAACCTTTTAAACAGGAATCCCCTCCACAAAGGTATAAAAATTAGAAAATGACATAAAACTAAGGGATTCACAAAAAAATTAACAATCTTTTTAAAAGACTGTAGAAAAAGCCACAACTCTTACAAAACTATTTATAGCATTTACTTAATATTAAACTACATCTTTATAAAGTTTATATAAAAAAGTCAAGTTTTCTAAGTGGATAATTCAATTTAAGAAAAAAAATCACTGTATAATAACTAGTGATTAAGACAAAATCAAACTTAACACATCTTAGTAGTAGTAGTAGTGAGATATTATGAATAAACGTAGGTTTTTTCCCCCAATATTTAAAAGTATTGTTGTAAAATCCAGACAGTGGTTTCTGCTCCTGTTAAGTCATGGAGAGCAGCGTTTGGGCAGGCGGCGCCGCGGTTGTAACCGGGTTTTCAGGATGCAACAGCAGCTGGAATATGAATCCTGCATTTCATATGCAGGATTCATATGAAAGGAAGCTGCATGCTTCCAGAAGGAAGCATGCAGCTTCCTTTCATATGAAGCAGAAGGAAGCATGCAGCGCGCTAAAACTGACTTTTACTCGATAAAACTCATGGGACCAACACTCTTCCTCCATTACCTCAGACTTGGATGTAAAATAGAAACTTTAATCAGAAAAGATGACCTTTGACCTCTCCAGTCCCTTAGTATCCTTTGTCTGATTAAGATATTTGTAACATTGTCTCGAGTTCAGGAGACATTTTGTTTTTTATTGTCCGTAAACTATAATAATTGAAATGGATAGAAATAAGCATAAAAAGGTCTTCTAAAATGACTCGACCTTTAGTTTTGATTTATGTGAATTAATTTTGGATGATCCATTTTGTTGGATGTGTCTGGATAATAAATCATTAACAATATTAAATTATCTTTGTGTCTGTTAATGTGATGTGATGATGGATATCTGTGGGGTTTTTTTTACATTCAACAGAAAAGAAATCTGCTGTAAAACAGAAATTATGCTGCGATTTACTTTTTTTTTTATCTTTTCCTGTTTAAAAAATTTAATGTATTGCAGTAGATGGGTGATTAATATAAATTTATTAAAACGGCGGATGGAAAGCTAAATAGTTTTACTTTTCTGCGATCCAGAACCGAACAGCATTCTGGGAACTTCTCATGATTCGCTCAGCAAAGTTTGTTACATCAACTGTCTCTCTGGCTTTTTGGTTACCTAGCAACTCACTGTCCGGTTACCTAGCAACAGCCTGTCGAGTAACTGCCGCAGTTAAAGATTTCACCACTCTGCCTCAAAACCGTTTAAGAATTAAAAAAACAGCACTATGACGTGAAAACTGTGGATAAAACAGGAACGTTCAGATCACCAGTTTATCAGAATTTCAGATATTTGAAAAACTTAATAATTAGAGAAATCGACTGATATGAAATGCTTAAATGGTGATAAGTTTTTCAGACATAAAGTCCAGCCCTAGATGGGTATTGTGATAGATGTTAATCCTCTTTTTTTTTGTAGATTAACATTGTATAACATACCAGATTTCTAACACATTAATTTAACTAAGTTTAAGTTGTGGTTCATTGACTTGAATAATCCGGCCATATGTAGCGGCGTGCGTTGTTGTTTTTCCGCTAGATCTTATCGGTTATACAGAGATAGCCAGCCTGTCGTTCTGTGAGTATCGTTCCTCTCCGTCTCTCAAGCCGGTGCTCGTCATGTTTGGACGTGCTCTGCCAGCCTCCGAACTTTCACCTCACGACTCGTTCTCATGCTAACTCACCGCTGAAAAATGCAGCCATCCGAACACCGTTCCTGCTTTTAGCAGCAGAACTACTACACAGTAATTGTAGATGGCAAGAATGCTTCAATGGGGGTGAAATTGAGGAAGAAAACCTACTTTGAAGTGTTATCAGAGCTTCTTCACAGCGTAACGCGCCACACTTACCTCCAGGGCTGAAACCATCAGATTGATCAAGATGAATTGATTATTTAAATACTTTTAACTAATTTAGTAATCGATTAATTAGTAACTGGAGTATATAGACTCAAAAAAGGCCAGTTGCTGAAAGAACAACATATTCAGTAGTAAGTAGACCAAAGCTGTACAAAAATATATACATTTTGCATTTTAGATTTAATAAAACCTTCTTTATCTGTAAATGTATTAGAACTCCTCTAGTTACATAGCTTTAACTTCACCTTGTTTAAATGTATTAAAAGAAATATATATTTCTAACAAATTATTAATTGAGATCAGCTCTAAATTGTATTTATTATTAGTCAAGAAAGAATATTTTCAAATGTTAGAAAAGGTTTTTTAGCTGCAGATGCATCCTTTGTTACTACTGGTCAAAGGTTCACTGAAGGAATGCTATAGCATTATATTTTAGGCTATAACATGTTTGTTTTTCATATTTAAAAGAGGAATTAAACTATTTGTGTATTTTAAAAATAATAATGTATATTACTTTAATGCATTATTCTTTGTAATAATGCAAATAATATATGCATTCCTCATATTGCTACAAATAATCTTAAGAGGTTAAATAAAAAATCTACAGAATGTGCCAGTTTTTTAAAAATATGACTCATGGATTAATCTGTAGAATACTCAGCTACAATAATAGTTGCAGCCCTGATACAAAAACATTTTATTAATTATCTACTTTATAAGTTAAAGAGTAAAACAGTAGAAACATTTATGATCCTTGCCATTAAAACAACTTGTCTTCTGTTTGGTTGCAGCGGTTTGTCCGGCCAGTATGTGTTCCAATCGAAATATATGTGGGGGCAACAACCAGCCCAACAGAACCAGGTCCGAGTCCAGAGGCTCAGGGGCCCACTACGCGCTGTGCGCCCTGGGAGTGGGACTCGTTGCCCTGGGGATCGTTATGATCGTCTGGACTATGATTCCAGAAGATAAGAATACAACTGGAGGCCCAAACAGTACTGTACCGACCACGGATGGTGGGAAAAACACCTCGCTGTTCGCCTCCCCGATCGCTCTGGGTCTGGTCGGGGTGGGAATGTCGATGCTGCTGCTGTCCGTTTTCCTCGGTCTGAGGAGCAAGAGGAGAGGTCGGAACCAAAACGCCCAGCCAGCGAGAGGGGCAAGCACCTTCATGGACCACGTCGCAGGAGAGGAACAGCCGTGAGTGTCGACAGCTACCTGCTCTGCTCCTGAATGTTTTAATAAATAAACTTAACAGAATAATGCTACCACGTTCCTAAACAGAAATTTAAAAAATATGTTTTTGCAAAAACTTTGGGGGTGGGAGGGAAATCACCACCTCCTTCTTTTAAAAAAAAAATCAGTTTGGCTATTATTTTAGGATATGCAAATTGTTGATGTCCATATCTTGTGATTTTAGCGCCCCCTGCTGCCACAAATGTAGATCATGAGACTGAAATGTAATTAGAGCAAAATCCAAGCCAAAAGCATTTTCTATTTCGGAAACTGTAAAATTATACCCTGGTAAATCCAAAATATTTTTATTTAATTTTTGGTAAAATCAAAAAAATATATAATTTTCTTTTTTTTTTCTTTAAGAAATCAAATACCATGAATCATGAAGGCATTTCTAATCAGAAACTAGTGGAAGAGTTGGTTGATTGAGGTTTCTCTTTTATAATCTGACTTTAAGGGCACATGTAATTTTTGTTTTGTGTGAAATGTGTAAAAATAAATGTAAAATATGTAAACGAGCATATTGGCCTTTATATTGGCTCTAAAGGGAAACTTTGGCATCATTGCCAAAGAGTAATGGCCACTAAAACAAATGTAATCACTGTAAAGTCTCATGCCATTGAGGATTAATTTGGAGATTTGTCCAAAGACAAGAAGACACTCAGAAGAAATGTTGGCTGAATGCTCTGGCTTGGAGATCTAGCAAATCGGCACCCTACAGAGGGTTTTAAACGCGCTCTCTTATGATCCCAGTTTGCCTGCAGTTCACTGGTAAAAGACTTCTCATGAAAATAATAAGAGTAACTTTTGTCCTTGTTTTGGACCTGATCATTAGCAGCTGTGTTGCAAAGATATTCTATGTTGCAGTAACTGTGCAAGTCTCTTTTTTTTTTCTACATGATCAACTTGTGTTTTACTTTTGAGCAATTAATGCCACCGCAGAAATATAGCAGTGAGATTTTTCTGAGGAGACGATCTGCTGTAGCTCAGTAATTTTGTAACTTCTTCTATGGTTAGCTTTAGCTAACGCTGCACACATTGCGATCAGGGCTAGTCAAGCTTTCAGATGGTGTTTACAGTCAAATATTATCTCCTTCATTTAGCTCAGATACAGAGAAAAATGGAATATGTTAGTTAATTATTTGCAAAAAAAAAACTGCGTTAGATGCAGCATGGTGTGGCTGTCGACTCCCTGTTATAAGTAGCAGCCTTCAGTTCTGGTCTGGTGCCGATGCATCACCATTGACCATATTTGGCTGTGCTTCCTGTTGGTTTTTTTTTATTGTTATTATTTTTGTTTTTTGGGATTGGTGGGGTTAGGTTAATTCAGAAAAAGCTTTTTTAGATCATATTTCTGCTTTGAAAAGGAAGACTGCTTGTCATTGATTCGTATTTCCCATTTTCAAGACGTTTGTTTTCTGGCTAAAATATGATATGAGGTTTAAATGTGATCATTTGTTTGGACTTAAATCTTAAGATTTCTTCTAAAGAGTTCTTATGAAGCAGGACAGAAAGTGTCAATGGGGGAAAAAATCATAAAGTTTGAAATCACTTTGTCATGCAGTAAAAATGTTTGAACATATCTGTCCTCATTTATATTTTCTTCTTGAATTTTAAAGTCTGTCTTTATTATTGTTCCTTGATAAAATATTGTAATTGTTTTATTGCCCAGCACTAGGTTACAGCCTAAAAGGTTGAAGTTGGAACATGGCTAAACAAAACTAGAAAATGATAATAAATAAATAAACGAGATCGTCTGTGCAACTTGTAGGCTTAGTCCTGTTAGCATTAGCAACACTTTACTAGCTGTTAGCAGCATTTATGAACTCTCAGCTGTTTGGCCAAGTGGTCTGAGGTCTAATCAGAGACCAGCTTTTATGGGTTTAAGTGTTTGCAGACAGACTTTTATGGGTTACCTGAAGACGGCCTTTGGTTCTGAGTTTCACATTCAGTTTTGCTTCACTTCACAACTTTTATTTGAATGCAATTGGTACAGCAAGAAGCCAAGTTTAAGTAAACTGTCACACACAAACTCCATAAACTACTCTCCCCGCACAAAGTAAAAACCTTTTTAGTAAAAGCCAATAAAATCTGGCTTCATTCAAGCAAGATGCATTTAAAGGGGACCTATTACGCTAAATTCACTTTTTGCACGTTTTTCCACTTCTATTTACTTCTAAGAAACAGCCAAACGCGCTTAAAAAAAGAAAGGTACACCAGGAATTCTTTGGCAATCAGTTAATGTTCTTTGGTGTCTGGAAAATTAGCTGTTTCGAAAATGTTGCATTAAGTTACAAATCAGCAGGGACTTCCCTTCACCTCGCAACCCCAGCAAAGCCCAGCTTGTTACCTAGCAACCCAAGCTAGGTAACAAGCATTTGGTCAGCTGTATGTGCTGTACAACGGCTGCTGGAAAATGCATGTTTTGTTGTTGACATAACATCCAGAAACCACTTGCTGCATTTTTGTTGGTTGTGCAGGAGGCTCTACTTTTGCTTTTCAACATTGTACAGTTGTATAATTGTGCAACTGTTTGGATTTAAGATGACAGGAGGCCCTAAAACAGCTCAAAAAAGGCAGAACTGAGCAGACTGAATTATCGTTATCTAAGAATGATTTTGTGCAAAAACTGTGCTGAACATGTTTTGTACAGACCTATCCCAACCTGTTCAAGGAAGCTTCATAGGTCTCCTTTAAGCATTACCTTCCCTCCAGATGGTTTGTAAATGTAACATATGCTGGTATTTGTTTATTCTCAATGCTTTCTGATTGAGGGTCACCTGTTGCGTCCCTTCCCAGGAACCCAGAGACGTACAACGTGCCCAGCTATGAAGAGGTCGTCGGCAGCGGCAACTACCCCGTCCGCCAGAGCAACCTGAGGCAGAGCACCTCTCAGCTGCCGTCCTACGAAGACATCCTGGCAGCTGTGGAAAACGAGGATTCCCAGCCCGCCAACAACTCCTCAGAGAACAGCCCTCTGAACGACCAGACGCCCACTGCCGCCGGGCCGTCCGGCATAGCGGCACAGCCCAGCCTGCCGACCCGCAGCGCCAGCCGGGCCAGCCGCTTACTGAAGCCCCTCAGAGTAAGACGGATAAAGTCGGACAAACTGCACCTGAAAGACTTCCGCCTCCAGATCCGCACCCCCACGCAGAACCCAGTGACCATAGAGCCCATCACGCCGCCCCCGCAGTACGATAACAAGATGCCTGAGTTACAGTAAAGGCTCACCCTCCTGGCTTCCCAATTGGCCTGCGGCTGATTAAAACCTATGAAAATATCTAATGGATTTGGAGGACTGGCGGTGATATTTCTGAGAGCCTGTTTTAAGGGCACCGTGAAGTAGGTAGATGTGCCGGTTGGGCAGGATGATGATGGAGGCAGACGCACTCCGGAAACGAGAACACTTTCCGCTTTATCAATGAAGCTTCGGGTCGGCTCATCAGCTCTGTCATCTCACATTAATGCATCAGAGCAAGAGTAACCGAGCAGGACAGCATTTCAGTTTTATTTATTACTCACATAAAATGCCTTTTAACAAAAATATGTTTTTGCTTTAGTTCGTAAAATTGAACCATGTGTTGTGCACAGGGAGAAACTGGAAATTATCCAGTAGATATTCGACTCGCTCAGTTTGAGATGTAAAAACTGTGATGAAAAGAAGCGAGGATGCAGATAACCTTTGGACTCTTGTTGAGATATTTACTTGTTTTTTTTATACATATAAGTGTTTAAATCTTAAAGCAGATATGTTTTAATATTTTAAAATGGTGGTGAATAAATGTTTTCCTTTTTAGTTTCTGTTTGGTTATGCTGTAAGCTTTTGTTGCGGAATTTAATAAAAGATGGATGGTGATACCATTTTCATGCTCAAGGATTCTTGTACTTTTATTTTTTTATCATTTGCATGTAAAAGTTAAATTTGGGGTAGTAAAATTTATTCAGGTTTTTAGGGTTTTTTCCCCAACAAATCAAATTTTCCTCTCACTTGAGATTAATTTAGTTACTTTTCCGCCCTCTAGTGGTAGAAATGTGAATCTTTCTAATCCAGCCCCATGTTAATGTGAAAATATATTGTTTTAAAATGAGTAAATGTGTTTAGAGCTGCACCTAATTTTTTAAATACCTGCTACTTCTATGCTAATTTTGGGGGTTAAATGGTTCTTATGTTTTTAAATCAGTGATGTTACTTAAAAAGTTGAAACAATGTTTTTGTGTTGTAGTTTTATTAACATCCCTCCAATATTGCATAGCTTATGAAATCAGTAATCCGATACATGTTCGGTTTTCACATCTTCATGCATAAAAGTGACCTAATTTAAAAGATTTTCAATTTAGTGTTGCATTTTTAACATTGGCTAGTAATTTAATGCTGTTTTTTTATTATCATAGTTATTTTAAACCAAGTAAGTGGTGCAGATCTGTGTTTTTGTGAGCCTTTGCTTCTGTCTAAAGCCTTTTGCAAACTCAAACAAGTTTTCTTGGCTTGTTTTATATTTAGCTCCATCAAGTCTAACCAGTTTCTGCAGAACATAAACATTCACGCAGCATGATGCAGCCTTCACTTATGCTTGTAAAAATATGTTTTGTGCTTGTAAAAATATATTGCACTGTTTATAAAATGCCAATAGTTTAACGAAGGTGGTCAGAGCATGTTTGATGCAACTGCTCCTCTGATTAATGCTTTCCTTGGAGACGACGGATTAAAATGTCTCTTTAAGATGTTGATGGTTTGGTAAAATGTTTATTAATTTTATCCTGCTGAAATCTTCATCTTCACCTACGACCTCTCTGCGGTTTCCTCTGGTTTCTGTTTGTTCCCTCCATCAACCTCTGATGGTTTCACACAACAGCTGTATCTTATTACAACATTGTATATATATTATTACAATAATAATATATCAAGTTACACCAACAGATGTAACTTGATATATTTACTAAGTGGAATTTAAAGGAAATTGGTTGCACTGGGTTTTATTTGGAAACTTCTTGATTTATTTATTTTAAATTAAAGGCTCTGAATAAGTGTGCATTTTATTTCAATAAGTGAAAACAGCTTAAAATACAAAGTTTATTTCTGTTAACTTTGATGATTTTATGCTTGCAGTGAATGAAACATTTAATTTCTTAAGTAAGAATATTACATCAACCACTTTTAATACAGTAAAATGAAGTTTAGTACCTGCTGAAATATTACTTTAAATCTGAAAATTATTGATCTTGACTGTATGTGGTTTCCAATGTTGGCATATTTATACGTTTTTCAGTATCTTATTCCTTTATAAAAAAAAACTTATTGCCTCATTTACAGCTTAAACCAGAAATTTACATTCACTAAATAAAAGAAAATGTAGCTTTTTTCTCACTGTCTGAAGGTAAATCTGACCAATCTTTTCTTATTTTAGGTCATAATTACCCAAAACTGTTTCTATTAGATAAATGTTACAGTGTTAGATATTTATTAGTAAGTAATAAACATTTGATCAGTATTTGGTATCAATAAATTTCAAAGATACTAAGCGTGTTGGTTAGCAGTGTTTACTGTAACTGCTGTGCAGATTATCCAGTTTGATGATGGAAAAGTTTTATTTTAACTTTAAGTTGCTGACTAAACACCTGTCCTCTAGGAAACACTAAAATTACCATAAAACAAACCACCAAATAAGTTAAAATATTTGAAGAGAGTTTATTGTAAATGGACTATTTAGACTTCTTTTTAAATGTAGTTTTACGTCTATAGATATTTGTGCAGATTAGACCAGTTTGATAATGAGTTTTATCTATTTATGTTATTAATTAAATATGCTAATTCTTGAGGAAAAATTAAAATTGCCCCCAAAACAGAGAAAAAGAAACCAAGTAGTGGAGAACGTTATTGTTCTAGACTATTTACAGATTTTGTTATTTTTAATATGGAAATAAATGTCAAATTTCTGCCAATAAATTGGTTATATCCTGACAAACGACATCAATTAAATATTTTCACTTCTCTGTAATTCCTTATTTTTATGCTGGCGGTAGTTCCAGGAGTTTCTGCAACACAAGTCAAGATTTTCCAGGTTAGTAATAATAATAAAGTGTTTAATTTGCGTTACATTTGCCGACTCAACTTCACTTCCAGGAGCTCCACCCTCGCCTGGGTTTGGTTTTTTCTCTGTGTGCAGCTGCCATGAAGCAGAGGGAGGAACAGCTGGCTGAGGGAAGAGCCAGCCCGGGGAGTCAGTCACATTCCTGGCTGGGATTCAATGACTGAACCAGACACAAACAAACAGAGAGAGAGGGAGAGACTCGCACACACTGACTGGCTGAGTGGGGAGACAGACTGAGAGTACGCCAGACTGAGCAGACGAGCCTTATTTCGGAGTGCGTAAAACCGCAGGATCTCTGTAGCAGAGTATACCCGCTGATTGAACGACTTCTCTCGCCTCGGCTTCACCACTTTTTATTCGTGAGTTCGGTTTACAGGAACTGGCCTGTGATCCCGGCAGCTTTCAGTTTTCTGAATGGACGCGCTTGGGAAGCTTCTCCGCCGACATGGAAATGCGCCTTAGCGAGCTTGTTGCCGGATGCTGAGGAAGAAAGACCCAGAGAGTTCCCCCCAGCTTTCATTTTTGAGTTTCCAGCCACAGACAACATGGAGGGCTCCGGCTTCCAGCCCCATCCCGGACTTCAGCAAACTCTGAAGCAGTTCCACATCAGCTCCATGCGCTCCCTCGGCGGACCGGCGGCGTTCTCCGCCCGGTGGCACCAGGACTCGCTCTTCGCCAAGGATGGCAAATCCGCGGAGATCATGCTCTCCTTGCCGGCCCAGACGCCCCCGGTGATGTCCGGCCCGCTCTTCATCCCGTCCGACCGCTCCACCGAGAGGTGCGAGACGGTGCTGGAGCGGGAGCCCATCTCCTGCTTCGTGGTCGGCGGGGAGAAGCGGCTGTGCCTGCCGCAGATCCTCAACAGCGTCCTGAGAGACTTCTCCCTGCAGCAGATCAACTCGGTGTGCGACGACCTGCACATCTACTGCTCCCGGTGCACGGCGGACCAGCTGGAGATCCTCAAAGTGGTGGGGATCCTGCCCTTCTCCGCGCCGTCCTGCGGGCTCATCACCCAGACAGACGCCGAGCGCCTGTGCAACGCGCTCATCTACGGCGGGACGTACCCGCCTCACTGCAACAAGGAGCTGGGCTCCCTGGAGCTGGAGCGAACCGAGCGCAGCTTCAAGGTCTACCACGAGTGTTTCGGTCGGTGCAAGGGCCTGTTCGTCCCGGAGCTGTACACGGGTCCGGCCGCCGCCTGCATCCAGTGCATGGACTGCAGACTCATGTTCCCTCCTCACAAGTTTGTGGTGCACAGCCACAAGCGGCTGGAGAACCGGACGGTGCACTGGGGCTTCGACTCGGCCAACTGGCGGGCTTACGTGCTCTTGGACCCGGACTACAGCGACAAGGAGGAGAAAAGTCACCTGGAGCAGCTTCTGAAAGAGCTGAAGGGGAAATATGATCTGACGGGGAAGCTGTCCAGTAAATCCTGCAGAGTAAGTCATCTTCCTAATTACTGGATTTTTTTTTTTTTTGAAAAATTTGATTTTTGGATATTTCAAGAGCCTCATCTCTCTGCTACATTATATGCATTGATTAGCATTAATTCTGACTTTTACCCCAGACTATCTTTGAGTTTTCTTCTGCACCATTACACTCTTTCTTTCCTTTTTTAAACATTATGACCACAGACGTTGTTGTGTTTTTTGTTGATTTAAAAAAGTGCCACTTGATTGTGAAAACATTTCAGGTTTGCCAGAATTGGACCTTTTGGTCCATCCAAACCACTGTGTGTGGTAGGAAACTACTCTGGTACATCGTCATGACCTAATTGACCACACAATGAAACATGGTGGTGGCAGCATCATGCTGTGGTAATGTTCTTCTTTGTTACAGACAGGGAAGCTGGTCAGAATCGATGGGTTGATTGAGAACCAAATGCAAAGGAAAAGAAAAAAAAACTTGAAACTGGGGTGAAGATTCACCTTTTAGCACAATGTGGGGTTCAGCTCCAGTGGCCTAGTCAAAGTTCAGACTTAAAGGGGCAGTATTACATAAAATCAACCTTTTTTTAAGCTTTACATCATGTTATAATGTTATTCCCTCATTAAAACAAACCTGGTGAGTTATTTTGATTCTATTATGCATGTTTGCGAAATCCTTTAGTCTCCCATGGCAACCGTTCAGCTCCTCCAGACTAGCGGCAGCAGCAATTAGGAAACAGCTGGTGGAGCTGTGAGTCTGCTGATCTTCATATATGAGCAGCATCTCAGTGAAATGCTGGTAAAAATGTTACTAAAAGCTTAATAGAGGAACATTATTATGACGGGTGTTGGAAAGAAAAGGAGCTTCTTAAAGAGACAGAGATCCAATTTCAAGGTTAAATTACAAAGTCAAATGTGTTTGTCGTATTTAATATAACAGCATTTTCACAATAACTGAACGTAACAGAGTTACTTGATTGTGCTATAAAATGTCACTGTGTGCCTTGAAAATCCCTGATACCGCCTCTTCAAATCTGATTGGGAATCTGTGGAAAGAGTTGTTTGCAGATTTTCTCCATCAGTCCAACTGAACATGATTTATACTTTACTTGTTACTTGGAGTTGGTCTTTTACATTAAACCCAATTAAAATACAGAAGGATTTGGGGAACTTGTCGTGACAAAATGTGAAAAAATCGAGCATCCATCCTGCCACCTCCCCCCTCTCACTCCTCAGGGTTATCGAAGGTCATCTGCGTCCTGATGAATGACCTCTCAATGACATATTTTATGAGTTTGAGGGAGGCGGGGCAGCGTCAGAAGGCTTGGAGAACAGGGTTTAATGAGGTTTATAGAATATGGAAATCTGTGTGTGTATGTGTGTGTGGGAGAAAGCAAAAAAAAAAAAAAAGAGGGGGTTTGCGTGGGTCAGGGAAGCTCAGGGCCAAGAGACGAGGTGGCTGATTCTTCGTCACAGAGCAGCTGCTATGTGGGACTCTGATAATGAGTGGACTTCTCTGAATGCATCACCGTGGCGCTGCTCCAGTCTGAGCCGAGCCCAAAATATGCCTCATGCTAGGAAAAATGAAGACTTTTTGGTTTTAAGTGTCCTAAAAGAAGCACTCTAAGCTAATTTATAGATTTCTAGCAGGAAATAATTGTCTGCGGTTTTCTTTTTCCAAGCGTTCTGTAGATGCGATTTATGTGTTTTCTAACGTCAGACAGCAGAGTTGATGTATCACCTGTGCAGTTATGGATTCCCTCAAAATGTTCAGAGTATCCAACAACTACACAAGTAAAAATAGCACTACTTCAACATATTTTTACTCAAGTAAAAAAGTATTTGGTAAAGGTCTACTCAACATCATTCAATATTTAAAAAAATACATCAACATAAAACTTATGAAACTTTAACAAAAACTGCAGGTGATTGTTTGGTGACTTTTTGGTTAAAATAAGCTTGTTCTTCATTCAGTGATGTTACTCAGAAATTTTAAGTAAAAATAGCAGTGATTCGTAATAAAGTTCCTCAAGTAAGAAATGCAGCATAGTAAAAATAATAAAATATTTAGTGTAAATCTAACTAGTTGCTACTATAGATGCAAGTTATTGATTAATGAGTAAATCTAATGTGGATTAATCTTATGGATCAACTAACGATTAATTGATAAGTGGACATTATCTTAAAAACCTGAGTCTTTCCATAATATAAAGCACTACTTTTTCCATGTAATGAAATTAAATATTATCTTAACATCATTTTGTGTCCGACCGAATAAACAGAAAATTGTGGTTTTCTCACTTTATTAACAGACATATTTGAAAAATATAGCAAAACAGCAATCTCTTAAATTGCTTAATAAACAAATAAATGTGGTAAGAATAACAAAACACTTAATCCCCCATGAATAGAGATATTTATACAGAAGTCCCGTCTGTGGTTGCTCTTCAAGGAACGTCCATGAAACGTGTTAATTCACGACAGCCCTCAAAATGTTTTTTCCGTCACGGCGCCATTTTCCTGTTTCCGCTTACCTAACGCATCATCCTCGTCTTCGTAGCAAATCAGTAACGTTTTAATAAGAAGCTGACGCAGCTCGGCCGACTGAGCGCCATTAAAGTGAAACTTAAGAAGCTGGTCGAGAGTTTATATTTCTAAACAGACTTACATAAAGTTAATTTTGAATCCCACACCGGTGTGGACCGTTTCTCTTTCCCGTTCAGGTAACTATGGACGCCATCTTTGCTTCTGTATAAACGGGCTCCGCTTAAGGAGCGGCGCCCTCTGCTGGTTTGCGGCCTAACTACAACAATAAGAGACTATTAGTTAAAGCTGCAGTATGTAACTTTTATTTTAAAAAAAGTTAATTTTTTTTACGTTTGTTAAAACTATAACAATAACAGTTTAATATAACACAGATAATCTGTGAAAAGATTGATTACCTCCACCTTCACCCAGAGCCATTATTACTGTCTGAAGAAATGAACAGAAACAACCAATGAGAGTCAGGGCGAATCATACTCATGACTCACTGATAAATGTGCTAATAGCATAGAAACAACTCATTTTACAGGAAAACTGTTTATCTTCTGTCATCGGTGGCTATGCTAATTAGCCTGAGCATTTACAACAGGCTATGCTAGCTGCTACATGAGATTGCAGTTGGCAGCGCTAAGACCCGCCGCCTGGCTCTGAATGGTTGTTTCTAGTTAGGGAAAAGCAGAGGAGCTCAATTTTTTCAGTTTATCTGTGTCATACTATGCTATCATGACATGGTGACAATTTCAACAAATATGTGAAAAAAGAAATGTTTATAAAAGCTACATACTGGAACTAACTTTAAGCTAATTAGTCGTAAGTCGATTAATAATTGTTTGCATCAATAACTCCAAGCTAACTCGTAGATTTCTAACAGGAAATAATTGTCTGCAGTTTTATGTCCTACAGATGTGGTTGATGTCTTTCTAACTTCAGACAGCAGAGTTGATGTATCACCTGTGCCGTTATGGTTTCCCTCTAAACGTTCAGTCCAGACGCTCTCTCAGAGTGTGAGTGATGAACTGAGCATCATGGAGGCAGCGCAGCCAAGAGGGGCAGGAGGAAGGAGTGGAGTGGGGGGTTGGTAATGTGGGTTCGCTGTGGTTCACTGTCACCGGTGTCCCAGTTAGCAGACAAGCCTGATCCTCGGGGAGCCGCTCGCCAGCGCTCTGCCCATACATCAGCCTGACAGGACGAGCTGCTGAAAGGCCCAACTGGACTCGCCGTGGCTGCGCTTGGCTCGGCTTACCCAGCCCGAATGAAGACACAATGTTATCGGGCTGCCACAGCCTCTCTGATGTCAGGGGTGTTTTATTAATAAGAGGCAGGATACCTTGTCTGCTTGGATCATCTGTCTAGACTCCCTCCCTGTGCGCTGAAAGAGGAGCGGAGCTGCTGAGCACGTCGGCGCGGACGCGGCTTTAAAGGATTTCTTGACTGATCCGAGTGTTAATTAAAAGTTTCTCCGTTTTGCATCCGATGAAGCATTTCGTCAGTTAGCTGCAGATGGGGGCAGATTGGAGGGGGCCGCCGGCGCAGACCGCCCCATTCAGAAGCTGCAAGGTGTGTGAGCCGGGCCTCAACATGTGTTGTCAAAGGGCTGTGACCTCTGACCCTTTCTCCCCCTGCAAAGATAATGACCCAGCCAACCCCCCATTCTTTTTACGCCATCCAATCACACGGCCTGGTGTCCACCCCAGCTGCCAGATGGCTTCCTGATAAAGGATGGAGAAATGTACACAACAAACACCGCTCCCAACGGCAGCTTGCTGTTTTTAAATTTCACCATTAGGGATAAAAAAAATGAGATTTGTGGCTTTTCTTTTTAAATTAAATTTAAAGTTGAGTATTTCTTCCTGTGATAAATTCTTATTCATTAATATAATCTGATATTCACCTGATTTCACCAACTTAAAGTAAGAATAAAATAATTTGTAGCTGGAGATAATAATTTATTGTGAATTTATTTTAAATTATAGGAATTTTGATTTATCGTCATCATGATAAATTTCACTTATTGATGGTAAATTAAAAACCAAACTGAGAATGTGAGCAGAAATGTTTTTTTTTTTGCCATTTTCTTTCCTGCTTGTTCCACAAAACCATCAATAAATACCTGTAAATTTGACAGTTTTATTAAATGCAGCTACTGCATTCAGTTTAGTGACGTACGTTGCAGCCATACCTAAAAATAGTAATAAATATATATATTGTTTTTCTCATAATTTATGTTATCACAATAGTACCACAAAATATTGCAATAAAATTCTAAATCCAAATCGCGCCAATATTGTGAATTAGCTAGCTGCTAATGTAGCTAGCCTGCAGTCTGCTGCTTTACAACAATTCAACTCTCAGCTTCCAAGCTTCAATAGTAGCTCTCCTAATACGGAGCACTATTTGAGTCATGTTCACTTTCAGCAACATGACTCAAATTTTTCCAAACAAACAAATTGTTGGAAGCTTAAGAAGTGTGTAGGAACCCAGGTTTCTACTAAGTGTCCAGCAACGGGTGGGGGAGGGGATTCATGCCAATATTTTGTAGAACTAGTCATTTAAAAAACTTGCTAGCTACAAAATAATTTGTTTCACTGCCAAAAATTGTTTTTTTTCTATGAAATCCTGTCGGATTATCATTTGTCATTTGTCATTTTTTTTATAATTTCTGCAGAGCTTAGACTTAGTCCAACAGCAATGTTTGCAGGGAAGCCAAAGCAAAGTGACATTCATATTGTATATTTTAGTATTTAATTATTTTTGCAAGCCTTACTAGAATATTACCTCAGGTTTTGCTGATATTGCGAAGCCGTAATAATCATATTTTTGCTGTTTTTGAGTGAGATCCTTCATGATTTTTGCTGTATAAAACTCCAATTTTCCTCCATTATGCTGACTTTTGCATGTAGCGATTTTAAATATTGACTTTTCTGATTAGCATGGAAAGCTTTCGTAAAGAGGATTGGAACTGAAATAAAAACTTTTCGTTCAGGCCAAAGTGGAATACCTCTGAGCATTAACTGTAAAAACAAAATCCCTAAGAAGTGAGGCCAATGCGATCAATCATCTGACCGAGTGGAGAGCTAAAGGGGTTCTGTGTGGACCTTCTGTAATGGGAATGGATATTAAAACCACCCAACTGAGGCCAATTTATGCCATTTCCCATCCCATTGTTCTCCTCATTCGATGCAAAAAGCCTCAAACCTGGACTGAAGTGAAGCAAAGGCTGGCGCAGGAGAAGGATTTGGTTTTATTAAAGATGAATTATTCTCCTTTTTTAATTCCCTTTTGCTCCCATCATCCTCAGACTGCGTGTGTGGGCGCCGCCGTGTGCATCAAGGTTCCTGTGTGTTTTAATGTAAACAGCCGAATGTTATGGCTGGATCAGCTGTATGAGCCAGATTAAAATCAGCTCACCGCCGGCTCATTTCCATTCCCATCTGTCTGCTGACCTCTCGCTAAGTCCTGAGAGCCGCCGCGGTTCAACACTTCGGACCTTGATGGGTCTGTCTGACCCAGCCAGCTAAAACCTGACCCAACCACACAAACCCAACTAAACGCTACCAGACGGACTTGGTTCACATTTACTGTATTCTTTAATCTCACCACTGCCGGATCTCTTCTGAAGAATATTATTCTTAAAAAAACTAAACCATCGTTGTTATTGCAGTTAACTAAAGCTGAAATGTTAATTAACGGGGCAGAACTAAAGCAGACTGGAGCTAAAATGTGCCTTTATAAAACTAACTAAAACATATTGAAATCACAGACATAGTATTCTATAAATCTGTTTATTAGCTTTTTAAACTGATGTGAAATAGACTGTTTCTCTCCTTCTGCACAAGCAGTTTATGTCAGATATTGGAGAAATCACGGCGCTCCTTATGTCTGGTCCGGAAAATGGCGACTGTAGAAGTTGGGAGAAAATGCCAGACTCAGTTTCCACAATAGTTGAAAAAAATGTTTTTGAAAATGTTATCTTCTGTTGAATATTCATTACAATGTAATGAATACAATGTATTCATTACAATGAATACATTGGTTTAGTACAATGCTGTACTAAAACTACTATTGTAAAAACTAAACTAAAACTAAATAATATTTAACTAATAAAAACTAAGTTCAAATCACGCCAATATTAGCTGGCTAATTAGCTAGCTGCTAAGATAGCAACAATATAATTCACAGCTTTGACGCTTAATAATAGTGATTGATGCTTCTTCACTTTTAGCAACATGACAAAAAATTTTTCACACAAACAAATTGCTAATTTTCAACTAATTAAAACTAGCAAACTAGTTTTTAACTAATAAAAACTAAAACGTACATAATAGTTTGCTAATTAGCTAGCTGCTGAGGCAGCTGGCCTGCAGTCTGTTGCTTTACAACAATACAACTCTCAGCTTCCAAGCTGTATTTTTATTCAACATCTTTGTTGAATCACTAATAATCGTGACTGAAGCTTCTTCACGTTTAGCAACATGACTCAAGTTTTTCCCAACAAGCAAACTGCTGGTTTTCAACTAATAAAAACTAGCAGGCACCCTAAAAACGAACTGAAACCAATTAAATGAGACAAACAAGCGGTCATAACAAAATAAAACTAAACTAAATGAAACCCAAAGCTCTGGTAACCCCTGTGGTTTCCTGTCTTGTGACTGCTGACCGGAGTGCTGCAGCCGAACGGAGGCAGCCCGTCGAGGCAGAGGGGTGTCAGCGGCTCCCAGGGGCTGTGGCCTTCATTCTGGCAGCGGTGACCCCATGTTAAAAGGGTGTCAGCTGGGGCTCTCTCATGGGTAATGTGTGCTAAAGACCTGCTGCCTCCTTTGTTAGAGGGGCAGGCTTTCAGAGGCTGTGAAGTGCGGCGAGCGGCTCTTTGAGCGCGCCGCGTTTCTTTGGGCGCTGCGTGGAAAGGTCCGTCACCTCCAGCCCCTCTCAGGGTGGGAAAGCCACACGAGTGAAGCTGCTGCGTCACCGCTTTCCTTGTTGCATCCTGAAAAGACAGACAGGAGCCTGTGGTGGTGTCTGCATGTCTGATAGAAAATAAAGGCCTGAGAAAAATGAAAACTGAATCACTTAGAGAAATGCAAAGCTTCCAGGCAGCACTGCAGCAGGGATTGTCTTAGTATCTGATTATTCTGATGATTAATCAGATAAAAAATGGCTCATTCTGCACATGTTTTTATTTAACCACTTCAGCCTTTTATTTTTACACAATATTGAATACAATAAAGATGTAAAAAACAATTAATTGTCTTTTTGTAATAAGAAAATAAACATTTTATTGCCTAAATTGCAATAGCACAACTTTCCTTTGGTAAACGGTTGATCATTTGTAGCAAAGGATGCATCTGCAGTAACAAAATACAGTCTACTAATCTGTTTTGATTAATTGTAATAAGGAAAATGTGGTTAATTGGAGATTTTTCTTTACACAATTTGAACTGATTGAAGCTAAAAATGCCACTTGAGGAATTGTGGGTGGAAAATAAAATGGTTTTTCATATTAAATGTAAAATATACTTATTTTTGTACAGTTTTGGTTTAATCACTGCCTTTTCATTGTCTGCATGCTCCAGTAAACGACTAATCGATTCCTAAATTAGTTGACCAGTACGTCAATAGTCGATTAATCATAATTAATTCAATTAATCGTCTCAGCCCTAAACTTCCAGGTAATTATATCCTCAAATTCAAGTGAAACTCTCTGAACATTCAATATTAGTGGAGCTAAAACATTAATTTTGACACAACTAAATCTGTTTAACACAGCGGTAAAGGTTAGACATTTCCTCAGAAACACCAGTGTCCAAAACGTGTCCTGCAGTTCTGATTTGTCCGCCCCAGTTTTCTTTCTAACACAGAAAAACTCATTGTGTAGGCTGAACATGGGCTGATATGAAATCCTCACAGTGTTATAATCTTGATTTGAATCAGTATTGAAAATATATAACATGTTCCAGATGGTTTTATTTTAAAAAGCGAAAATGATTCCTATTTCTGCTAACATGACATATTTATTACTACAGGCATTACTTATAGATTTAAATTAACATTTGTTAAACTTAGCAAGTGTTTCCAGATTCTGCAGTTTTCTTTCCCCTGGTTGATTAATCATGCAATCTGTAGAGATAATAGTTGCCTTTAGATTGTGGAAATGAAGGGATAAAGAGCTGCTTTGTCTTATACCCTTAAATATTTCCAAACAGCTGTTTCTGCCTTTCCTTTTGATCGCCATTGTATTTTAAACTTGGAGAACTTCATATATTTCCATGAAAGTTCCCAAAATTAAAAATAGGTGTCCCAGCACAACTCCCTGTGGAACCCCACATCATTTTCAAACCTCTGCTGTATTACCTGGGACAGTTCAGCAGATTTAATTAGTTATTTAATTGCCTTTAAACTCTATTTGAATGTAAATTCTGTGGTTGTACAAAAAAGAAATGAGGATTATTTGAAATTTTTATACTCAAACATGCAGATTAGGGAGTAGAAGTGATGATTAGCCGCTGAGCTAACTTGTGAAAACTTCTTGTGTGAGTGGAGGAGGATGAAGAGGAGGACGAAGAGGAGGATGAGGAGGAGGAGACAGAAAGGAGGAGGAGGAGACGAGGAAGAGGACGAAGAGGACGAAGAGGAGACGAGCGCTCGCTGTGACCGCAGCCGACGAGCTAGTTAGTCAGTCGGGCTGTTAGCTGCAGAGCAGATGCCTGTATTGGGTTAGTGTAATACCACAATCATCATCATCATCATCATCAATTCCTCCTCGATAACCTCCTGGTTTCCAACTCTGTGATTAAGAGTCAGGCCCATCTGGTGCATAGACAGGAAATCCTGGAGTCTGCGTCTGCTGCTTGCTGAGCTACTAAGCTGCTGCAGTCGGGGGGCTTTAAACTCCAATAATCCCACATAACTCCTGGAATGCAGAGACCTCAAAACTGACATGTTCTCTGGACACATTCTGCCTTCCTTCCCTTCTTTACAGAAACACTCAGAAGTCTCTCCTCCCTCTCCAGCCTGTTCATAGCATCTCGACAATTTATAGCCGTTCCCGCTGGAATTTTCTAATTAGAGCATGAATTAGTGATACCGCACGGAGAAAACCAACAATGGTACATTCCCCCTTCCACAAACGCCTGCCTGGCGGGGGGCCACCAGACTCACGGAGCAGACTGCGACGTTCGTCCCTCCAAAGCCCGTCTCTTTGGTTGACCTGCAGCGCCGCAGAACTGTTAGACCACATTGGAGATGTGCTAATGGAGCTCCAGCCAGAGCAGAAGTAGGCCCTGCTGGTGCCATATGACAAATCGGCATGCTGCTCTCGCCTACAATCCGCCCACCAAACACCTTCAAAGCTATCGGGAGGAGGATTAGCTCAGGCAGCTAAAACCAAACAGACTGCTCAGTGTTCAGACGGCGTTTTGGGCCAAATCTCATCCATGCCTCCTGTTTTGATGGCTAGCAGATCCCAATCGGGGGCTGGGTGCCGCCGGTTCACCCGGGCCTGGTGCCGAGCCAGGAGAAGGGAGAAGAATCAGTGTTTTAGGGATTTACGCGACTACGTCGCTCTTCGGGATATGCATAATTTATTTTGGGATTAAGGAGGGTTCAGATTAACTTTGGATTCTTCGGCGGGTTCAGTCGACGGTGAAGCGGGGGAGTCTGACTGAGCGGCGGCGGCGGCGCGTTCAGCTCCAGATCTGTGTGTGTTTGTGCGTGTGGGCAGGCCTGGACCACAACATTTCGAGGCCTCTGTCAGACTGAGAGGACTCGTCCTCCGTCGGAGTCTGTTCATCTGCGCTCGTGATTGGAGGGCGCCTGTGGTTGCTAAGCAGAGCTGCTCTTCCTGTGCTAAATAAGAACTTTGTGCTCTCTGGCTGGTTGGCTTAAAGAACAGCGCCAGAACACACACACACACACACGCGCACGCACACACACCCACACACACACACACACACACACACACACACACACACACACA